>NC_079189.1:266081544-266381544 GCF_029499605.1 Hyla sarda | reverse complement strand
CGCTCAATTGGCCCAAATTAATATTAAGAGGGGCGCCCCGAGGTGGGTAGGTCTGGAGGAGGCGCTGGTTGCTCCACACTCTTTGTCTGTCTTGATGTGGTCCAATGCTCCAATAGCGTCCCGCCTGCCCTCCTCAGCACAAATTACGATGTATGCTTTGTCTCTCTGGCGTCAGGTCCGTTTTAAATATCTCCTGCAGTCTACTCCGTCTCCTTTGCTTCCATTTCTTTCTAACTCTTCCTTTCTTCCTGGCTGTACTCCCCTCTCCTTTCGGTGGTGGCATGGGAAGGGCTTATTCTGTATGCACCATTTCCTGAGGGGTCAATCATTGCATACTCTGGAATCTTTGCGCCAACACTACGAGTTACCCTTGTCAGAGTTTTTTAGGGCCCGCCAGATTCTCTCTTACTATAACTCTTGTATCCCACATCGCACACCCGTCACTGCTACTTCCTTTGAGAGACATATGTTGTACACTCCTGCTGCGACGGGTTTACTTTCCCTCCTGTATGCCCACCTTAATTCTCCCCCGGCAGAGTCGAAGTTGAAATTTATGTTGGATTGGGAGAGGGATACCAATATGTCTAACGATGTCACAGTGGAGAGAGTGCTGTACGGCTATAACTAGGGGCAGTTGGCAGGTATCCCTGATGGAGACATCGTTGAAAATACTTCACCGCACGTATAAAGTCCCTGCACTCCTACATGCCATCTTGGGGGGAGTATGTATGTTTTGTTTAAATGATGTCACTACTCACCTGAATGCCACGAGTCCTTTCATGTTCTCTGTATTTGATGCGGGTAATCCGCTCCGTGGATTTTATATTACTATCTGACTATGCAATCCTGGAATGTTTGTTTATTGTTGGATCTGCGGATCCTTTGTTCTTACCCATGTTTCTATACTGTGTTTGTAATACATGAATCTTCAATAAAGCTTCATCGTTTGATGGTTAATAAAGTGAGTTAACCCCTTCCAAATAAAAGTTTTAAATTTCCCCCCCCCCCTCCCCCTTTACCATAAAAAAAAAATAATCATATGTGGTACCGCCGTGTGTGTAAATGTCCAAGCTATTAAAATATAAGGGTAGTTTAACCGTACGGTCGATGGCGTACATGTAAAAAAAATACCAAAGTCCAAAATTGTGCATTTTTGGTCACTTCATATACCATAAAAAAGACTTAAGACAAACCGATCATAAAAAGTCCCATCAAAACAAAAAGTATACCAATAAAAAATACAGACCACAGTGCTTAACCCCTTAAGGACGCAGGACGTAAATGTACGTCCTGGTGAGGTGGTACTTAACGCACCAGGACGTACATTTACGTCCTAAGCATAACCGCGGGCATCGGAGCGATGCCCGTGTCATGCGCGGCTGATCCCGGCTGCTGATCGCAGCCAGGGACCCGCCGGCAATGGCCGACGCCCGCGATCTCGCGGGCGTCCGCCATTAACCCCTCAGGTGCCGGGATCAATACAGATCCCGGCATCTGTGGCAGTTCGCGATTAAAATGAACGATCTGATCGCCCGCAGCGCTGCTGCGGGGATCCGATCATTCATAACGCCGCACGGAGGTCCCCTCACCTTCCTCCGTGCGGCTCCCGGCGTCTCCTGCTCTGGTCTGTGATCGAGCAGACCAGAGCAGGAGATGACCGATAATACTGATCTGTTCTATGTCCTATACATAGAACAGATCAGTATTAGCAATCATGGTATTGCTATGAATAGTCCCCTATGGGGACTATTCAAGTGTAAAAAAAAATGTAAAAAAATGTAAACGGAAAAAAAAAAAGTGAAAAATCCCCTCCCCCAATAAAAAAGTAAAACGTCCGTTTTTTCTATTTTACCCCCAAAAAGCGTAAAAAAACATTTTTTATAGACATATTTGGTATCGCCGCGTGCGTAAATGTCCGAACTATTAAAATAAAATGTTAATGATCCCGTACGGTGAACGGCGTGAACGAAAAAAAATTTAAAAAGTACAAAATTCCTACTTTTTTAATACATTTTATTAAAAAAAATTATAAAAAATGTATTAAAAGTTTTTTATATGCAAATGTGGTATCAAAAAAAAGTACAGATCATGGCGCAAAAAATGAGCCCCCATACCGCCGCTTATACGGAAAAATAAAAAAGTTATAGGTCATCAAAATAAAGGGATTATAAACGTACTAATTTGGTTAAAAAGTTTGTGATTTTTTTTAAGCGCAACAATAATATAAAAGTACGTAATAATGGGTATCATTTTAATCGTATTGACCCTCAGAATAAAGAACACATGTCATTTTTACCAGAAATTGTACGGCGTGAAAACAAAACCTTCCAAAATTAGCAAAATTGCGTTTTTCGTTTTAATTTCCCCACAAAAATAGTGTTTTTTTGGTTGCGCCATACATTTTATGATATAATGAGTGATGTCATTACAAAGGACAACTGGTCGCGCAAAAAACAAGCCCTCATACTAGTCTGTGGATGAAAATATAAAAGAGTTATGATTTTTAGAAGGCGAGGAGGAAAAAATGAAAACGTAAAAATTAAATTGTCTGAGTCCTTAAGGCCAAAATGGGCTGAGTCCTTAAGGGGTTAAAGAGCACCTGTCATCAACAAAAACTTTTAATATGTTGTTCCTAATCATTAATGAAGACATATTGTAATATATCTTCATTAAAAAATATTAATATTTATACCAGTTTTTTCATTTTATACTTTTGGCCACTAGAGGTCACTCTTCTATCCCTGGTCTGGAAGCAGCATCCTATGCTTTGCATAGTAAATGTACAGCTCTTAGGACTAATGCTGAGGGTACTGGTCTTTTCCTAGGAAGTTCAATGCCTGTCAATCATGCATGAGCAGCACTGTGAGCTAGAAGCCTAAACCACCTCCCCCGCCCCTCAACACCTGTTATCTTATACATTGTATCCTCTCCCTGCTCTGTGGTGTCATCTTACTTCTGTCACCGTAATAGGTCCTTCCCCTGGTTCTTCTCCCGACCCTCACATTATATTTGTCCAGTCATTAGGGAGCTGTGCAGTATCCTCCATCACACATAGCAGTCATTAGAGAGCTGTGCAGTATATCCGCCATCACACATAGCAGTCATTAGGGAGCTGTCATGTATATCCTCCATCACACATAGCAGTCATTAGGGAGCTGTGATGTATGTCCTCCATCACACATAGCAGTCATTAGGGAGCCGTCATGTATCCTCCATAACACATAGCAGTCATTAGGGAGCTGTCATGTATGTCCTCCATCACACATAGCAGTCATTAGGGAGCTGTCATGTATGTCCTCCATCACACATAGCAGTCATTAGGGAGCTGTCATGTATGTCCTCCATCACACATAGCAGTCATTAGGGAGCTGTCATGTATATCTTCCATCACACATAGTCATTAGGGAGCTGTCATGTATGTCCTCGATCACACATAGCAGTCATTAGGGAGCTGTCATGTATCCTCCATCACACATAGCAGTCATTAGGGAGCTGTCATGTATGTCCTCCATCACACATAGCAGTCATTAGGGAGCTGTGCAGTATGTCCTCCATCACACATAGCAGTCATTAGGGAGCTGTCATGTATCCTCCATCACACATAGCAGTCATTAGGGAGCTGTCATGTATGTCCTCCATCACACATAGCAGTCATTAGGGAGCTGTCATGTATGTCCTCCATCACACATAGCAGTCATTAGGGAGCTGTCATGTATCCTCCATCACACATAGCAGTCATTAGGGAGCTGTCATGTATCCTCCATCACACATAGCAGTCATTAGGGAGCTGTCATGTATGTCCTCCATCACACATAGCAGTCATTAGGGAGCCGTCATGTATCCTCCATCACACATAGCAGTCATTAGGGAGCTGTCATGTATGTCCTCCATCACACATAGCAGTCATTAGGGAGCTGTCATGTATGTCCTCCATCACACATAGCAGTCATTAGGGAGCTGTGCAGTATGTCCTCCATCACACATAGCAGTCATTAGGGAGCTGTCATGTATGTCCTCCATCACACATAGCAGTCATTAGGGAGCTGTCATGTATGTCCTCGATCACACATAGCAGTCATTAGGGAGCTGTGCAGTATGTCCTCCATCACACATAGCAGTCATTAGGGAGCTGTCATGTATGTCCTCCATCACACATAGCAGTCATTAGGGAGCTGTGCAGTATGTCCTCCATCACACATAGCAGTCATTAGGGAGCTGTCATGTATCCTCCATCACACATAGCAGTCATTAGGGAGCTGTCATGTATGTCCTCCATCACACATAGCAGTCATTAGGGAGCCGTCATGTATCCTCCATCACACATAGCAGTCATTAGGGAGCTGTCATGTATGTCCTCCATCACACATAGCAGTCATTAGGGAGCTGTCATGTATGTCCTCCATCACACATAGCAGTCATTAGGGAGCTGTCATGTATGTCCTCGATCACACATAGCAGTCATTAGGGAGCTGTGCAGTATGTCCTCCATCACACATAGCAGTCATTAGGGAGCTGTCATGTATGTCCTCCATCACACATAGCAGTCATTAGGGAGCTGTGCAGTATGTCCTCCATCACACATAGCAGTCATTAGGGAGCTGTCATGTATCCTCCATCACACATAGCAGTCATTAGGGAGCTGTCATGTATGTCCTCCATCACACATAGCAGTCATTAGGGAGCTGTCATGTATCCTCCATCACACATAGCAGTCATTAGGGAGCTGTCATGTATGTCCTCCATCACACATAGCAGTCATTAGGGAGCTGTCATGTATGTCCTCCATCACACATAGCAGTCATTAGGGAGCTGTGCAGTATGTCCTCCATCACACATAGCAGTCATTAGGGAGCTGTCATGTATGTCCTCGATCACACATAGCAGTCATTAGGGAGCTGTCATGTATCCTCCATCACACATAACAGTCATTAGGGAGCTGTGATGTCCGTCCTCTCTCCTCTGCTGTGACTTATTCTGACCGTGCAGACTTATCTCCTCCAAGACAGAGCAGGGGGATGTGAAGGAGCTGTGCACCTACGTCTTCACTCCCCTCCCCCCGCTCTGTGTTTTCCTTTCCCCGTGCACACTATAAACCTCCCGTGGTAGATGATGTCCTCTGCAGACACAGCAGGGGGGGGAGGGGCTGTGTTCGTCCTCGCTCTCCCCCTGCCGTGTCTGCCTGTGTAATGTAGAGCTGCATCCTACATGTGAGATTTCCGAACCTAAAGGGGCGTGGCTTAATTATACACTGCAGACGTGCTGCGAGCTCGGGCTCTGCCCTCGCTCCTCCTCGCTATAGCTTGGGCAGGAGCTGAGGGGAGGAGCAAAAGGGCTGAGGGGAGGAGCAAAAGGGCTGAGGGGAGGAGCGGTTCGGTTTTCTCACGGGTTCGGAAATCTCACCTCACACGTCCTTCCCCTGTACAGTGCTTGTATGCGCGCTCCTGGGAGGGAGCGCAGAATACAAGAAGAGGGCGGAAGCAGAAGTCCCGGCCTGGCTTCATGTGACATGGCGTCTGCCGGGACACGCCTCCTTCCGCTCCTCTGTGAAAGAGCGCTCCTGAGCTACCGAAGCCGAGTATATAAAGGTATTTACATGCGGTTTACACCCGCAATAAACACAGGGATAGGCTTAGTTACAGTTAGGGACAGATGGGCAGGGGGATTAGGGAAAGTTGATGACAGGTGCTCTTTAAAATGAGCCCACAAATAGCCCCGTATGTGGAAAAATTAAAAAGTTATAGGCGTCAGAAGATGACAATTTTAAACATACTAATTTTGGTGCATGTAGTTATTTTTTAAAGTAGTATAATACAATGAAATCTACATGAATTGGGTATCTTTGTAACCGTACTGACCTACAGAATAAAGATAAGGTGTAATTTTTACCGAAAAGTGTACTGCGTAGAAACAGAAGCCCCCAAAATTTACATAATGGTGTTTTTTGTCTTTTTAATTTCACCTCACAAATAATTTTTTTGTTTCGCCGCAGATTATGTTATAAAATAAGTGAGGTCATTACAAAAGTACAATTGGGGACGCAAAAAACAAGCCCTTATATTTATCTGTAGATGCAAAATGGGAAGCATTATGATTTTTTTGAAGGAAAATTGGCCCCGTCCTTAAAGGGGTAGTCCAGTTAAGTAAAATATAATTTATTTAATTCCCTCATGTAATGATAAACATATCTTCCCAAGCAAGTAATTATAAATAATGCACCTTATGCAATAATGCAGAGCTTTATAAAGCACAAAACTCTGTCTCTGCTTTCTTACCCTAACTGCCTCTGGCCCCCACCCTTGGAGACAGAGACCATGTGACTTGTATGCTGTCTAGGGGGCACGGTTTGCAGTTCTGTCTCTGAGTCCATGTAAGCCACGCCCCTTAGAAGCATCTGCACAGAAGAAAGATCTGACAACTCTGAGGGAGTGAGGAAGTTTAGAGGCTGGGGACTTGGCTGCAGAAATCTTTAGCTAAATTTCTGGGGAAGAGACAGAAGGGGACACTATCAAATGTGGGGAAAGCAGGAGAATCTTGATGTGTGATGAGACAAACTGTCTCTTATAAAGTAGAGCTGTGTGCGTGTGTCTCGTGAAGCAGAGCAGTGGGTGTCTCGCGTTTCTCGTGAAGCAGAGCAGTGGGTGTCTCGCGTTTCTCGTGAAGCAGAGCAGTGGGTGTCTCGCGTTTCTCGTGAAGCAGAGCAGTGGGTGTCTCGCGTTTCTCGTGAAGCAGAGCAGTGGGTGTCTCGCGTTTCTCGTGAAGCAGAGCAGTGGGTGTCTCGCGTTTCTCGTGAAGCAGAGCAGTGGGTGTCTCGCGTTTCTCGTGAAGCAGAGCAGTGGGTGTCTCGCGTTTCTCGTGAAGCAGAGCAGTGGGTGTCTCGCGTTTCTCGTGAAGCAGAGCAGTGGGTGTCTCGCGTTTCTCGTGAAGCAGAGCAGTGGGTGTCTCGCGTTTCTCGTGAAGCAGAGCAGTGGGTGTCTCGCGTTTCTCGTGAAGCAGAGCAGTGGGTGTCTCGCGTTTCTCGTGAAGCAGAGCAGTGGGTGTCTCGCGTTTCTCGTGAAGCAGAGCAGGGCGTTTCTCGTGAAGCAGAGCAGGGCGTTTCTCGTGAAGCAGAGCAGGGCGTTTCTCACGAAGCAGAGCAGGGCGTTTCTCACGAAGCAGAGCTGGGCGTTTCTCACGAAGCAGAGCTGGGCGTTTCTCACGAAGCAGAGCTGGGCGTTTCTCACGAAGCAGAGCTGGGCGTTTCTCACGAAGCAGAGCTGGGCGTTTCTCACGAAGCAGAGCTGGGCGTTTCTCACGAAGCAGAGCTGGGCGTTTCTCACGAAGCAGAGCTGGGCGTTTCTCACGAAGCAGAGCTGGGCGTTTCTCACGAAGCAGAGCTGGGCGTTTCTCACGAAGCAGAGCTGGGCGTTTCTCACGAAGCAGAGCTGGGCGTTTCTCACGAAGCAGAGCTGGGCGTTTCTCACGAAGCAGAGCTGGGCGTTTCTCACGAAGCAGAGCTGGGCGTTTCTCACGAAGCAGAGCTGGGCGTTTCTCACGAAGCAGAGCTGGGCGTTTCTCACGAAGCAGAGCTGGGCGTTTCTCACGAAGCAGAGCTGGGCGTTTCTCACGAAGCAGAGCTGGGCGTTTCTCACGAAGCAGAGCTGGGCGTTTCTCACGAAGCAGAGCTGGGCGTTTCTCACGAAGCAGAGCTGGGCGTTTCTCACGAAGCAGAGCTGGGCGTTTCTCACGAAGCAGAGCTGGGCGTTTCTCACGAAGCAGAGCTGGGCGTTTCTCACGAAGCAGAGCTGGGCGTTTCTCACGAAGCAGAGCTGGGCGTTTCTCACGAAGCAGAGCTGGGCGTTTCTCACGAAGCAGAGCTGGGCGTTTCTCACGAAGCAGAGCTGGGCGTTTCTCACGAAGCAGAGCTGGGCGTTTCTCACGAAGCAGAGCTGGGCGTTTCTCACGAAGCAGAGCTGGGCGTTTCTCACGAAGCAGAGCTGGGCGTTTCTCACGAAGCAGAGCTGGGCGTTTCTCACGAAGCAGAGCTGGGCGTTTCTCACGAAGCAGAGCTGGGCGTTTCTCACGAAGCAGAGCTGGGCGTTTCTCACGAAGCAGAGCTGGGCGTTTCTCACGAAGCAGAGCTGGGCGTTTCTCACGAAGCAGAGCTGGGCGTTTCTCACGAAGCAGAGCTGGGCGTTTCTCACGAAGCAGAGCTGGGCGTTTCTCACGAAGCAGAGCTGGGCGTTTCTCACGAAGCAGAGCTGGGCGTTTCTCACGAAGCAGAGCTGGGCGTTTCTCACGAAGCAGAGCTGGGCGTTTCTCACGAAGCAGAGCTGGGCGTTTCTCACGAAGCAGAGCTGGGCGTTTCTCACGAAGCAGAGCTGGGCGTTTCTCACGAAGCAGAGCTGGGCGTTTCTCACGAAGCAGAGCTGGGCGTTTCTCACGAAGCAGAGCTGGGCGTTTCTCACGAAGCAGAGCTGGGCGTTTCTCACGAAGCAGAGCTGGGCGTTTCTCACGAAGCAGAGCTGGGCGTTTCTCACGAAGCAGAGCTGGGCGTTTCTCACGAAGCAGAGCTGGGCGTTTCTCACGAAGCAGAGCTGGGCGTTTCTCACGAAGCAGAGCTGGGCGTTTCTCACGAAGCAGAGCTGGGCGTTTCTCACGAAGCAGAGCTGGGCGTTTCTCACGAAGCAGAGCTGGGCGTTTCTCACGAAGCAGAGCTGGGCGTTTCTCACGAAGCAGAGCTGGGCGTTTCTCACGAAGCAGAGCTGGGCGTTTCTCACGAAGCAGAGCTGGGCGTTTCTCACGAAGCAGAGCTGGGCGTTTCTCACGAAGCAGAGCTGGGCGTTTCTCACGAAGCAGAGCTGGGCGTTTCTCACGAAGCAGAGCTGGGCGTTTCTCACGAAGCAGAGCTGGGCGTTTCTCACGAAGCAGAGCTGGGCGTTTCTCACGAAGCAGAGCTGGGCGTTTCTCACGAAGCAGAGCTGGGCGTTTCTCACGAAGCAGAGCTGGGCGTTTCTCACGAAGCAGAGCTGGGCGTTTCTCACGAAGCAGAGCTGGGCGTTTCTCACGAAGCAGAGCTGGGCGTTTCTCACGAAGCAGAGCTGGGCGTTTCTCACGAAGCAGAGCTGGGCGTTTCTCACGAAGCAGAGCTGGGCGTTTCTCACGAAGCAGAGCTGGGCGTTTCTCACGAAGCAGAGCTGGGCGTTTCTCACGAAGCAGAGCTGGGCGTTTCTCACGAAGCAGAGCTGGGCGTTTCTCACGAAGCAGAGCTGGGCGTTTCTCACGAAGCAGAGCTGGGCGTTTCTCACGAAGCAGAGCTGGGCGTTTCTCACGAAGCAGAGCTGGGCGTTTCTCACGAAGCAGAGCTGGGCGTTTCTCACGAAGCAGAGCTGGGCGTTTCTCACGAAGCAGAGCTGGGCGTTTCTCACGAAGCAGAGCTGGGCGTTTCTCACGAAGCAGAGCTGGGCGTTTCTCACGAAGCAGAGCTGGGCGTTTCTCACGAAGCAGAGCTGGGCGTTTCTCACGAAGCAGAGCTGGGCGTTTCTCACGAAGCAGAGCTGGGCGTTTCTCACGAAGCAGAGCTGGGCGTTTCTCACGAAGCAGAGCTGGGCGTTTCTCACGAAGCAGAGCTGGGCGTTTCTCACGAAGCAGAGCTGGGCGTTTCTCACGAAGCAGAGCTGGGCGTTTCTCACGAAGCAGAGCTGGGCGTTTCTCACGAAGCAGAGCTGGGCGTTTCTCACGAAGCAGAGCTGGGCGTTTCTCACGAAGCAGAGCTGGGCGTTTCTCACGAAGCAGAGCTGGGCGTTTCTCACGAAGCAGAGCTGGGCGTTTCTCACGAAGCAGAGCTGGGCGTTTCTCACGAAGCAGAGCTGGGCGTTTCTCACGAAGCAGAGCTGGGCGTTTCTCACGAAGCAGAGCTGGGCGTTTCTCACGAAGCAGAGCTGGGCGTTTCTCACGAAGCAGAGCTGGGCGTTTCTCACGAAGCAGAGCTGGGCGTTTCTCACGAAGCAGAGCTGGGCGTTTCTCACGAAGCAGAGCTGGGCGTTTCTCACGAAGCAGAGCTGGGCGTTTCTCACGAAGCAGAGCTGGGCGTTTCTCACGAAGCAGAGCTGGGCGTTTCTCACGAAGCAGAGCTGGGCGTTTCTCACGAAGCAGAGCTGGGCGTTTCTCACGAAGCAGAGCTGGGCGTTTCTCACGAAGCAGAGCTGGGCGTTTCTCACGAAGCAGAGCTGGGCGTTTCTCACGAAGCAGAGCTGGGCGTTTCTCACGAAGCAGAGCTGGGCGTTTCTCACGAAGCAGAGCTGGGCGTTTCTCACGAAGCAGAGCTGGGCGTTTCTCACGAAGCAGAGCTGGGCGTTTCTCACGAAGCAGAGCTGGGCGTTTCTCACGAAGCAGAGCTGGGCGTTTCTCACGAAGCAGAGCTGGGCGTTTCTCACGAAGCAGAGCTGGGCGTTTCTCACGAAGCAGAGCTGGGCGTTTCTCACGAAGCAGAGCTGGGCGTTTCTCACGAAGCAGAGCTGGGCGTTTCTCACGAAGCAGAGCTGGGCGTTTCTCACGAAGCAGAGCTGGGCGTTTCTCACGAAGCAGAGCTGGGCGTTTCTCACGAAGCAGAGCTGGGCGTTTCTCACGAAGCAGAGCTGGGCGTTTCTCACGAAGCAGAGCTGGGCGTTTCTCACGAAGCAGAGCTGGGCGTTTCTCACGAAGCAGAGCTGGGCGTTTCTCACGAAGCAGAGCTGGGCGTTTCTCACGAAGCAGAGCTGGGCGTTTCTCACGAAGCAGAGCTGGGCGTTTCTCACGAAGCAGAGCTGGGCGTTTCTCACGAAGCAGAGCTGGGCGTTTCTCACGAAGCAGAGCTGGGCGTTTCTCACGAAGCAGAGCTGGGCGTTTCTCACGAAGCAGAGCTGGGCGTTTCTCACGAAGCAGAGCTGGGCGTTTCTCACGAAGCAGAGCTGGGCGTTTCTCACGAAGCAGAGCTGGGCGTTTCTCACGAAGCAGAGCTGGGCGTTTCTCACGAAGCAGAGCTGGGCGTTTCTCACGAAGCAGAGCTGGGCGTTTCTCACGAAGCAGAGCTGGGCGTTTCTCACGAAGCAGAGCTGGGCGTTTCTCACGAAGCAGAGCTGGGCGTTTCTCACGAAGCAGAGCTGGGCGTTTCTCACGAAGCAGAGCTGGGCGTTTCTCACGAAGCAGAGCTGGGCGTTTCTCACGAAGCAGAGCTGGGCGTTTCTCACGAAGCAGAGCTGGGCGTTTCTCACGAAGCAGAGCTGGGCGTTTCTCACGAAGCAGAGCTGGGCGTTTCTCACGAAGCAGAGCTGGGCGTTTCTCACGAAGCAGAGCTGGGCGTTTCTCACGAAGCAGAGCTGGGCGTTTCTCACGAAGCAGAGCTGGGCGTTTCTCACGAAGCAGAGCTGGGCGTTTCTCACGAAGCAGAGCTGGGCGTTTCTCACGAAGCAGAGCTGGGCGTTTCTCACGAAGCAGAGCTGGGCGTTTCTCACGAAGCAGAGCTGGGCGTTTCTCACGAAGCAGAGCTGGGCGTTTCTCACGAAGCAGAGCTGGGCGTTTCTCACGAAGCAGAGCTGGGCGTTTCTCACGAAGCAGAGCTGGGCGTTTCTCACGAAGCAGAGCTGGGCGTTTCTCACGAAGCAGAGCTGGGCGTTTCTCACGAAGCAGAGCTGGGCGTTTCTCACGAAGCAGAGCTGGGCGTTTCTCACGAAGCAGAGCTGGGCGTTTCTCACGAAGCAGAGCTGGGCGTTTCTCACGAAGCAGAGCTGGGCGTTTCTCACGAAGCAGAGCTGGGCGTTTCTCACGAAGCAGAGCTGGGCGTTTCTCACGAAGCAGAGCTGGGCGTTTCTCACGAAGCAGAGCTGGGCGTTTCTCACGAAGCAGAGCTGGGCGTTTCTCACGAAGCAGAGCTGGGCGTTTCTCACGAAGCAGAGCTGGGCGTTTCTCACGAAGCAGAGCTGGGCGTTTCTCACGAAGCAGAGCTGGGCGTTTCTCACGAAGCAGAGCTGGGCGTTTCTCACGAAGCAGAGCTGGGCGTTTCTCACGAAGCAGAGCTGGGCGTTTCTCACGAAGCAGAGCTGGGCGTTTCTCACGAAGCAGAGCTGGGCGTTTCTCACGAAGCAGAGCTGGGCGTTTCTCACGAAGCAGAGCTGGGCGTTTCTCACGAAGCAGAGCTGGGCGTTTCTCACGAAGCAGAGCTGGGCGTTTCTCACGAAGCAGAGCTGGGCGTTTCTCACGAAGCAGAGTTGTGTGTTTGTGTCTCTTATAAAGCAGAGTTGTGTGTTTGTGTCTCTTATAAAGCAGAGCTATGTGTGTGTCTTTCAGAGCAGAGATGTGTGTTTCTCTTCTGAAACAGAGCTAAATTCAGCTATGTTACTTCAGAGACCCAGACCATATTACTTCCAAGGCTTTGACCTCGGAGCCTGCAACTAGCTGTGGGGCCTGGCTTACCAGAGAGATGCTGCAGTAAGCCAGGAATCCTTTATGACGTGACTCCCAACCAGTGTGCCCGGACAGTGTCTGGTTGGGAGTTTTAGTTTTGCAACAGCTGGAGGCACCCTGGTTGGGAAACACTGATTATATCGAACATATAAAAATATATATTAATGCATACATAAAAAATATCTATCTAATCTGTACAATTACTTAAAGGAAAAACAATACATAGGTGAATATGTAATGTGTGAATATATACCGTATTTATCGGCGTATAACACGCACTTTTTAGGCTAAAATTTTTAGCCTAAAGTCTGTGTGCGTGTTATACGCCGATACACCCCCAGGAAAGGCAGGGGGAGAGAGGCCGTCGCTGCCCGCTTCTCTCCCCCTGCCTTTCCTGGGGTCTAGAGCGCTGCTGTCGGCCCTTCTCTCCCCCTGGCTATCGGCGCCGCTGCCCGTTCTGTCCCCCTGACTATCGGTGCCGACAGCCAGGGGGAGAGAAGGGGCAGCGGCACCCATTGCCAGCGCCGCTGCCCCGTTGCCTCCCCCCATCCCCGGTGGCATAATTACCGTAGTCGGGTCCGCGCTGTTGCAGGCCTCCGGCGTGCATCCCCGGCGTCGTTGCTATGCGCTGAACGGCGCGGCACATGACGTCAGTGAGCCGCGCCGTGCATAGCAACGACGCAGGGGACGCACGCCGGAGGCCTGCAGCAGCGCGGACCCGACTCAGGTAATTATGCCTACGGGGATGGGGGAGGCAACGGGGCTGCGGCGCCGGCAATGGGTGCCGCTGCCCCTTCTCTCCCCCTGGCTGTCGGCGCCGGCAATGGGGGTCACCGATAGTCAGGGGGACAGAACGGGCAGCGGCGCCGATAGCCAGGGGGAGAGAAGGGCCGACAGCAGCGCTCTAGACCCCAGGAAAGGCAGGGGGAGAGAAGCGGGCAGCGACGGCCTCTCTCCCCCTGCCTTTCCTGGGGGTATATCGGGGTATACACACGCACACACGCCCCCTCATTTTACCATGGATATTTGGGTAAAAAACTTTTTTTACCCAAATATCCTTGGTAAAATGAGGGTGCGTGTTATAGGCCGGTGCGTGGTATACCCCCGATAAATACGGTATATAACACATACATACACACAATCTATATATATTATGTTTTAGTAGAGCTTTATTTTGCACACCATATACATATGATATATAATAATATAAATGTATATATATGCATACGCCCTGCATCCGAGTCCTTAAGGACGCAGGGCGTACAGGTATGCCGTTGGAATTTCGGTCCCCACCGCTAGCCGGTCGGGGATCGGAACTGGATACCTGATGAAATCTTTCAGCAGGCATCCAGCATATCGCCTAGGGGGGTACGGAGAACCGTCAATTCAGACCAGCGATCTGCGGCGATTCCGGGTCATACGGGTCTCCGGTGACCGGAAAATAAGGGGACTTGGGGGTGTCCAAGACAGAAGGGATAGGAGTGAGGTGGCAGGGGTGAAACCCCTCCTATCCCTGCTATTGGTTGATCATAAGTGACCAACCAATAGCGGATTGGGGGCGGGGGGATTTAAGTTCGGATCCCCCGCTCTGCCCACCCACGGTAGTTTTCCAGACAGCTATTGACTGGGAGTTTAGCAACAGCTGGAGGCACCCTGTTTGGTAATCACTGGCATACAATATTTTTGCTAGCAGAGCCAATTGTAACGCTTGCATCCCAGTCCACCCCTATCCCAAATTTAGGCCTCAAATGAACATGGCGCTCTCTCACTTAAAACCCTGTCGTATTTCAAGGAAACAGTTTAGGGCCTCATATGGGGTATTTCCGTAATTGGGAGCAATTGCTTTACACATTTTGGGGGGCTTTTTCTCTTTTTACCCCATATGAAAAGGAAAAGTTGGGGTCTACACCAGCCTATTAGTGTAAAAAAAAAAAAAGAAAAAAAATTTACACCAACATGCTGGTGTTGCCCCATACTTTTCATTTTCACAAGAGGTAAAAGGGAAAAAAAAGGACCCCCAAAATTTGTAACAATTTTTCATGAGTACCCCATATGTGAACGTAAAAAGGCTCTGTGGGTGCACAACATGGTTCAGGTGTGAGAGCGCACTATGTACATTTGAGGCGTAAATTGGTGATTTACACAGGGGTGGCTGTTTACAGCGGTTCTTACATAAACAAAAAAATAAATACCCACAAGTGACCCCATTTTGGAAACTACACCCCTCATGGAATGTAACAAGGGGTATAGTGAGCCTTAACACCCCACAGGTGTTTGACAAATTTTCGTTAAAGTTGGATGGGAAAATGAAAAACTTTTTTTTCTCACTAAAATGCTGGTGTTACCCTACATTTTTCATTTTCACAAGGGAAAATAGGAAGAAAAAACAAAACAAAATTTGTAACCCCATTTCTTCTGAGTAAGAACATACCCCATATGTGGATGTAAAATGCTCTGCGGGTGAACTACAATGCTCAGAAGAGAGGGAGCGCCATTGGGCTTTTGAAGAGAAAATTTGTCCGGAATTGACAAAGCCCCCATAGTGCCAGAACAATGGACCCAACCCCCCCCCCCCCCCCCCCCCCCACACACACACACACACACACACACGACCCCATTATGGAAACTACACCCCTCACATAATGTAATAAGGGGTACAGTGAGCATTTACACCCCACAGGTGTCTGACAGATTTTTGGAACAGTGGTCGGGGAAAATGAAAAATGTAATTTTTCATTTGCACAGCACACTGTTCCAAAGATTTGTCAAATGCCAGTGGGGTGTAAATACTCACTGCACCCCTTATTAAATTCTGTGAGGGGTGTAGTTTCCAAAATGGGGTCACATGTTGGGGGTCCACTGTTCTGGCACCACGGGGGCTTTGTAAATGCACATGGCCCCTGACTTCCATTCCAAACAAATTCTCTTTCCTAAAGCTCAATGGCACTCCTCCTCTTCTGAGCATTGTAGTGCACCAGCAGAGCACTTGAGGACCACACATGGGGTATTTCCAAACTCCGAAGAAATGGGGTTACAAATTTTGGGGGTAATTTACTCCTATTACCCCTTGTAAAAAGGAGATTTTTTGTTCTTACCGTAAAATCCTTTTCTCGGAGGATCCATTGGGGGACACAGACCTTGGGGTATATGCTGTTGTTGCTAGGAGACTTGACACTAAGGAAACCAAAAAGGTCGGCTCCTTCCAGCATGATATACCCGCCTACAGAGCCTGAGGTAATCAGTTTAGTCCCAGAGAAGTAGGAGAGGACCGAAAGGCAGAAAACCAAGACCAGTCCGAGGTAACTACAAGACAAAAAATAACTGAACCCACCCTCGGACAGGTAACCAAACCAGGAACACCAAAAGAAAGGGCGGGAGCTGTGTCCCCCAATTGATCCTCCGAGAAAAGGATTTTACGGTAAGAACAAAAAATCTCCTTTTCTCTATCGGCTCCCTTGGGGGACACAGACCTTGGGATGTACCAAAGCCGTCCCTAGGTTGGGCACAGAAACCAGTCAGGGGGCAGGCTGGACCACCGCGGCCTGCAACACCTTACGGCCCAGACTGGCATCAGCGGATGCGAAAGGTATGAACCTGGTAGAATTTTGCAAAAGTGTGCAAGAACGACCAAGTAGCCACCTTACAGACTTGCGAGGCCGAAGCCCTGTTACGGAGAGCCCAGGAAGCTCTGACAGAACCCGTGGAATGAGCTGAAACCTTAAAGGGAGGGGTCCACCGAAGAAAGAAACTCGCCACAACTGATCGGAGAGACTCCATGCGGAAATGGCGAAGGAGAAGATACTGGTTGAGGCGCTTGAGATCCAAGATTGGGCATATGAAACCCCCTTTCTTGGGGACCACGAAGAGGTTGAAGTAAAAACCTTGAAAACGCTCCCTGGGAGGAACTGGGACAATTACTCTCTGGATGAGAAGGGACTGTAGTGCACCTCAAAAAGCCTTCTCTTGAGAGGGGGACCAGGATAGAAAAAAGTGATCCCTTGGAAGGGAGGCAAACTCGATCCGGTAACCATTGGATACCACGTCCCTGAGCCAGGAGTCCTGAACATGTGACAGACATCCAGGAAGAGTACCAGATGACCTCCCACCTGAGAAAAATCTGCGGGTGGGGAAGTCCCTTCAGGCAGAAGTAGGTTTGCGGGTGCCCGCTTTGGCCGCAAAACGGCGGGAACGGTCGTCCGATTTCCAGGAGGGACCCATCTTGTCCCGCCAAGGCGCCTGCTTGGCCCCCTTATTGGCACCAAAGGTCCGAAAGGAGGCTGACTTGTGACGGGAAGCAGTACTGCAAGAATTATTCTGAGGTAGTAAGCAACTTTTACCCCCGGTCGCCTCCAAGATAATTTCATCTAGGTGCTTACAAAAGAGCCGAGAACCAGTAAAGGAAAGTTCAGTCAGACTTCTTGGAAGCGGCGTCCGCATCCCAGGCTTTGAGCCACATGGATCGACGGAGGGCCACTAGGGTGCCTGTGGCAAACAGCGGGCCAACTGCATGGAAGCAGAACACAAAGTCTCCAGCTTTGGAAAGTTGGAGAGCTAAATCAGCCAAGGACTCCGCTGGAGACCCAGAAAGGATACCCTGGCGGAGTTGGGAAGCCAATACCAAAAGGGCTTTAGATACCCAGGCAGAAGCAAATGCAGGAAGAAGTGAAGAACCGGCTTCTTCAAAAGGCAAACTTTGCCGAAGTCTCCACTTTGTCAGCCAGATCCTTGAAGGAGGCTGCATCAGCTAACGGCAGAGTAGTCGCCTTTGACAGGCGGGAGACCGGTGGATCCACAATTGGAGGGGAGGTCCACCGAGCAATGAGGTCCTTGGCGAAGGGATACTGCGCATAAACCTTCTTCGCTTCCTGAAACTGCTTATCAGGGTGCCTCCAGGCAGATTCCAGTAAGGCTTCAAATTCAGTATGAGAGTTGAAAACCTTGGGTGCCACTACGTCTGAAGTTCCTGGGTCCTCTAGATGGAAGGTGTCCCTTATGGCCGAAACCAATGTGTCCACCCTGTCCGTTGTATCTGTTCGGTCCTCTGAGTCAGAGGAAGAATCAGAAGCCTCATCTACAAGTTCTCCAGGAGAGTGGGAACGAGTGGAGGCAGCCTTGGAAGAAGGAGACTCTGACCTGGTAGGCTAATCTGGAGATCCAGAATGGTGACCAGGGGAGCGCCCTCTGGAAGAGAGATGCGTACGGGGAGCTGGAGCAGAGGGGCGACACCTGTAAGGGGAGCACCTGCGTCTGCTAGAAGACTCTGGGGATGAGTCCGAGGAAACACCCCTATGACGCTTGTGAGAGCATTTAGCATA
Source organism: Hyla sarda (assembly GCF_029499605.1). Lineage (NCBI taxonomy): Eukaryota > Metazoa > Chordata > Amphibia > Anura > Hylidae > Hyla > Hyla sarda. The sequence continues at coordinate 266,363,812 of NC_079189.1, read as the reverse complement.
CTAAGAGGGAGAGCGGGTCTCCCTGGAGGGCTGGTGTAAAGAGGACCTCTCCAAGGAAGTAACCATGGAATGGGAGACCAAGTCAAAAATAGACTGGGAGGACACCCAACCTGGGGTGAAATAACCAGGGGGGTCAGGGGGTGCAGGCGGAACAAGTGGGTTCCGCAGAACCAGACATTTTAGTGTTGCAGCCCTTGCATTTATAATAGGTGACCAGGGTCCCAGTTAACTGCTTAGAGGGAGGAACAGTTCTGGGCTCGGACAAAGTAAAAAATGAAAGTCTCACCAGTGTCTGTGTCCCTAACAGGGCAGCTGCTGTGAGGAGAACTTTAGTCAGCTGCTGATAGAGAGGCAGGGGTAAGCAGAACCAATGAGAAGAGAGGGGCCGGATTAGACTAGGGTGCCTCTGATTGGTCCTAGAGCCCCTCTGCGCGCGCAATGCGCTAATTGGCAAAAGTAATTTGTGCACCTGTACCTCATAGGCCACGGGTGGGCAGAGCTAAAGTCTGCAAGCACCCGGCACAAAGATAATAACATGGCCGGTGATAATGGCGCCTGCTCTCAAACCACATCATCTATGCGAGCGCAAGGGAAAGGGAGCGGGTAAACATGCCGCCGGGAGGAAAAAACTGTGCTCCGGACGCATGGAGCTGAAGCATGTGAGAGCGGGGAAGGGAGGAGTCGGCAGCCGCTGCTGCTGAGGAAAAAGAACTGCAAGTGTTTAAGTGCCGGCGCCTGAACAGACAGGCGCCGAGACAATCCTACATCACTGACAAATACCCCTTGGATCCAGACCAGTTCCTGTGGTAGGGAGACCCCGGGACAGTTAGAAAAAAGGTGGGCTAACAGACCCACCTCATTGAAAAAGGTCCCCACATCCTTAGGCAATAATAAAGAGGAGTGGGCCCAAAACAGGGGGTCTCCAGAGGTTGAAAGTCCCTAAAACCTGTATGAAAAGGGGGGGAAAATACTCACCTCATTCAGAATTACTTACATAATCAAGTCTTCAGTCAGCTTTTAGTCACCTGCATCATGCCGGGCTGTAACAGCGAGACGAGCAGGGAACAGTGGGGGACCCGGACCCATGAGGTACAACCCCAGGCGCTGACCGTTGGCGAGAGAGGGTTGATAGTACATCCACGATGCCTGTGCCCCCTCAATCGCAAATGGGGAAACAGTTCCTGAGTCCCCACCTGAAAACAGGAAACGAAAAGGGAATAAGAAACTGAAATGTCCCTTATCTGAAAAATAACATTAAAAATGTTTGACCAGGTCTGGGACATTAAGCTAAAACGGATTACCTCAGGCTCTGTAGGCGGGTATATCCTGCTGGGAGGAGCCGACCTTTTTGGTTTCCATAGTGTCAAGTCTCCTAGCAACAACAGCATATACCCCAAGGTCTGTGTCCCCCAATGGAGCCGATAGAGAAATTAAAAATTTTGGGGAAAAAACTGCATTTTAGTGAAAACATTTTTTTTTTCTCATTTACACATCCAAATTTAACAAAAAGTTGTCAAACACTTGTAAAGTGTTAAGGCTTATTGTACCCCTTGCTACGTTCCTTGAGGGGTGTAGTTTCCAAAATAGTATGCCATGTGTTTTTTTTTTTTGCTGTTCTGGCACCATTGGGGATTCCTAAATGCGACATGCCCCCCAAAAACCATTTCAGCAAAATTTGCTTTCCAAAAGCCATATGTGACTCCTTCTCTTCTGGGCATTGTAGTTCGCCCGCAGAACATTTTATGTCCTAACATGGGGTATTTCCATACTCAGAAGAGATGGGGTTACAAATTTTGGGGGGAATTTTCTCCCATTACCCTTTGTAAAAATTGTAAATTTGGGGGGGAAAAAACTGCACTTTAGTGAAAAAAAAATGTCTTACACATCCAAATTTATCGAAAAGTCGTCAAACACCTGTGGGGTGTTAAGGCTCACTGGACCCCTTATAACGTGCCTTGAGGGGTGTAGTTTCCAAAATGGTATCCCATGTGGGGGTTTTCTGCTGTTCTGGCACCATACGGGCTTCCTAAATGCGACATGCCTCTACAAAATCCCATTGTCGCTCCTTCCCTTCTGAGCCCTCTACTGCGCCTGCCGAACACTTGACATACACTTGAGGTATTTCCTTTCTCGAGAGAAATTGGGTTACAAATTTTGAGAGGATTTTTCTCCTTTCACCCCTTGTAAAAATAAAAAAAACTGGGTCTACAAGAACATGCGAATGTAAAAAATTAAGATTTTGAATTTTCTCCTTCACTTTGCTGCTATTCCTGTGAAACATGTAAAGGGTTAACACACTTACTGAATGTCATTTTGAATACTTTGAGGGGTGTAGTTTTTATAATGGGGTCATTTATGGGGTATTTCTAATAAGAAAGTCCTTCAAATCCACTTCAAACTTGAACTGGTCCATGAAAAATTTCGAGTTTGAAAATTTTGTAAAAAATTTGAAAATTGCTGCTGAACATAAAGTAGAATATGTCACAAAAAATCTCAGAATCAGAATGAAAGGTAAAAGCATCCCAGAGTTATTAATTCTTCAAGTGACAGTGGTCAGATATGCAAAAAACGCTCTGGTCCTTCTGGCCAAAATGGGCCTGGTCCTTAAGGGGTTAATGAAGATAATACAAAGTTGCTTGCATATATTTTCTACCACTTCAGATAGCAATGGGACAATCTGCCTCCAACTGGAAACCTCGTCATTGCTGACTAGACCTTTTGGCTGCATTAGGGGCGGTGAACATGAAACCCCTACCTTTCTTCTGGCTTTGATAATCTCTACAGAAGTCTCCCCTCCCATAAAAAGGGCTTTCTATTGGGGAAGGGATAGCAAGAAAAATGTTCGTTTTATTCAAGGCCTTCTTCAGGACCTGGTATATTTCCTTGCCAAAAAGGTAGTTGCCCTCACATGTTAAGGCACACAATTTGGATTTAGAGGTAACATTAACCACAGAGCCCTCCTAGCTAGGTTAGGAAAAGCTATAGCTCTAGCTGAAATTTTTGGAGTGTGTGCAGAAGCGTCAGAGATAAAGTCAACTGCTGCTGCAAGGGTAGGGATGGATGCAAACAGTTGTTCTCTAGGGGTACTGCCCTGGTTGCTCAATCCACACTCTTAAAAATCTGGCTACAGATGTAGCGGCAATAACCGGTTTAAAAGATCCAGCAGCAGCCTCCCTTGTCTTCCTAAGAAATACAGCTGCTTTTCTGTCCATGGGATCTTTAAAAGAATCGTTATCTTCAAAGGGAAGGGCCACCTTTCTAGTAACCTTAGCTACTGGCGGGTCAATTCTAGGAAACTTGTCCCAATCAGTACAATCCTCATCCTGAAAAAGATATTTCCGCTTAATGCAGGCACAACCGCAAACTTTTTGTCAGGTTACTGCCAGTCATTCTTGATTATAGACTGATGAACTGGAAACACAGCACACTTCCTGGGAGTAAGGCCTTCAAACATGCGACCTGGTAAGGATTTATGCTCTATCATTTCCTTTAAATTCATGGTAGACCTAATCACTCTCACAAGACCCTCCCCATTCTCAGCAGGGAACAGGGATCCACCAGAGCATTCATCCAAAGTTGGGTCTTCATAAAGCTCTTCTTCTTCCATAACAGAAGACTGTTATGTTGTGAAGGCCAGGCCTACATGCTCGCTCTGATCTACTCTAACCACATCTTGCATACTGGAGTAACATCCTCCACAATTTTCTTGACACAAGAGTCACAATGGGAGCCCACATAAGCAGCGTCCAGCCTCCTTCTGCACAACCTACATTTTCTGCTCCTGCACTTTGCTTTTTTTAGGGACATCCTTAGCCTATGGATAACACCGACCATCAGATAGCAGAAAAATAGCTGGGACATAGTCCCCTTACCCCACCAACTGGTACCGTCTCTACCACAGTTGCAGGTTCCATGCTGTCAGTGCATGATACAGCTTCATAAGTCCTCAGAAAGGAGTCTACCTTCTCCTAGGTCCTGGAGAGTCTCATAGAGACTGGCTGGGCACTTCAATTTAAGTTTCCCACGTCCAAACTACCGCCCTTCCCGGCAGGAAGTCAGCTGACCTCCCCTCTATGGTTTCTGTGGCTAGAACGCCACCTTCCTTCCCCCAGCAAAATAATAATTTTTTGTTTTAATCGCATGCGCTAAGCTCGGACCCCCCCTCCCGCTGGCCGCTCACAGCATAACACAGCGGAGAAAAAGGAGCTTCTCTGCAACTGTTGCACTGAGCTGAACGGTACATGGAGGGAGAGAGAGGTGCCAGGAGGTGTGTGCAATGCATAGGCGGGGAGAGGCTGCACACCAGGCTTTTCACAGTGGTCTCTCTGAAGAGGACTTACGCCGCTGAGGTACCCCATAAGTCTCACATTATGAACGGGGTCCCCACAGTTTCCATCCTTCAATGCTTTACAGGAGATCTGACCCGTTCCTCTGCAGGACAGGAAATAGCACTAGGGAATAGGGGTTGGATCCATCCTTACAAAATAGTTCCCGTTTTCTGTCCTGTGGATGAGGAGGCGGTCTCTTAAAGGGGTATTCCGCCCCTAGACATCTTATCCCCTATCCAAAGGATAGGGGATAAGATGTCAGATCTCCGCGGTCCCGCTGCTGGGGATCCCCGGGATCCCCGCTGCGGCACGCCGCTATCATTACAGCACAGAGCGAGTTCGCTCTGTGCGTAATGATGGGCGATACAGGGGACGGAGCAGCGTGATGTCATGGCTCCGCCCCTCGTGACATCACGGCCCGCCCCCTTAATGCAAGTCTATGGGAGAGGGCGTGACGACCGCCACGCCCCCTCCCATAGACTTGTATTGAAAGGGGCGGACCGTGATGTCACGAGGGGCGGAGCCGTGATGTAACGATGCTCCGGCCCATGTATTGCCCGTCATTACGTGCAGAGCGAACTCGCTCTGAGCTGTAATGATAGCGCAGTGCCGCAGCGGGGATCCTGGGGCTCCCCAGCAGCGGGACCGTGGCGTTCTGACATCTTATCCCCTATCCTTTGGATAGGGGATAAGATGTCTAGGAGCAGAGTACCCCTTTAAGGGTGCAATCGTGGACGAAGGGAAAAATAAATATTTATGGTACAGAATAACTGTGTGTTAGATAGTATAAAAGAAATTTCACCAGTTAGATTAAGGATAGGTTATTTGTATTAATTAATTCTCACTCACGGGCATAAAGTGTATCAAGAAAAGATTAAGGGAAAGTGGGCTACACAAACTGAAGAAGTGAATGATTGCACATGGTAGCGGGTTTTGAAAATGTGACACGTTGTTTAGAGAATAAAGCACATTTTCAAATACTGCTGTTATATACTGAATATTTCAGTTGTATCATTTCCCAATGGCGTTGTGGAAATTTAAATATCAGGATAATGCTAATGGCCCCAAATGCAATGAGAAGAACGCTGATTTCCTTCATTTAGTGTGGGGGTGCCCCAAAGTCTAACATTTTTGCTTTTAAATAGATGAATTCTTGGGGGAAAAATGGAAAATTAAAAAGAGGAAAAAAGTTTTCATGGTGGCAATTTTGGGCGAAGTGGTGGAATTTGGAATTGAATTTATTATGTCAAACTCTTTTTGGTGGCTAAGTTGTTAAAAATGAGGACCTGGTTTACTGAGAGTAACTGCCAGTGCTGGATCACTAGAAACACATTGCAAATAAAATAAGGGCGTATGAAGAAATTTAGGCCAAATCCTCAAAAAAAAGCTGGTGGTGCCTATATTGAGGTGCTGTGTTGGTTGGAATTTTGATTGGAATATTGTATGCTATTTTTGTAAAACCATGTAAATAGTTTTTTTGTATAGATAAAATAAAAAAAAGAAATAGTTAACCCCCTTTGTTATAGATCTTTACTATTGTTTCTATCATCATGCATTATTTTGTATGTCTATTACTACATGTGAATAGGTGGTAAAATGGATAGGTGTATAATTCTCCCAGCTCCCACACCTGGCACGCATGACTAAGGGGCCCGTCCCGAAACGCCGTCGCGTCCATGGCTGGGAGAGTTGGACAGAGGCAAAGACTGCAGCTTGCTATGTCTGTACACTCTATTTTACTGAAGAAATTAATGACGGAATTTACAAGAAATAAAGAAAATTTACAAAGGAGAGACCCTTTTAATCGTGAGTGATTGCCCAAATGGGTACTATAATTACATTAAAATTAACTGGTCCGTAAATAATCATAGTGTGTGAAATGTAGTATCGGCTGACCCATCAGTGCAGGGCAGAAACCACATTGTCTGTGTCTCTCAGGAGGATGGGGGCTACTTTCAGAGAGGAACTTCAGCAGAGACACGGTAGATGACTTCTTTTCTTCACTCCCTTCATGTAAGTGACCACTGAAAGAGGGGAAACTGCTCTATATGGCTGATGAATGATATTTAGCCAAATAGATTGGCGAGAGGAAAAGGATGGGCTATGGATTTAGTTCCCTGGAGTACCTCTTTAACAAGATTACCTCAATTAATAGAACTGTAGGGCTAAAATACACAGTATAGAAATACACATAGTATATAGCAATCCAACTCATTTTTCCATTATACTAACCAAAATTTGACTCTTCTCCAAGTTCTTTTCCATAGCGTACCATGCATTCTCCAAGAAGACCTTCTGGTTGAGGATATCCTGGATTTTTTACTTGCCCTCTAATTTTGGATACAGTGTTCAGCATAGAAAGCTTGGCACGAGAGGCTAAATAAAGAAAAGTTTAAGACAAAACCTTAAAATTACCAATGAAAGTGACAACAAGCATGAGGGTTATGTAAACTAAAAATGATTTATCTTATAATACAAAAAGTGGGCAGTAGCAGTTTTTTTTTCCCCTCCAAATTTTTTTTATGGATATGGTTTTTTCCCATAGACTTTTATAATCTGCTTTAAAAACAGGTTTACAAAAAGACTTAAGAGTACTATGGGCAAACACATATTCACAATTATAAAGCATTTAAGAAGATATGTATGTTTCCAAAGAGATGGCTCCTTACATGACAGTGCGCTCAGCCTATCACCGGCCGAGGCGGGACATCGCTGCGGCCAGTGATAGGCTGACTGCTCTGTGACATTCCCATCCCCAGCATGAGGCTGATACCGGAGCAACGGGGGAACGTAGGCAGGTGAGTTAAAGTTTATTTTGTTTATTTCTGCAGCCCGGGCACAGGAATATGTAGTACAGTACAGAGTTCCAGCGCCGGCGGTCCGCAACTCACAGGAGGACGAGGAGAGCAGCACTTGCGGGTGACATATGGTTAGGGGGACAGCGCCGTGCTGATAATTCATTGGGGGGGGGGGGGGGGGGGGGGAGAGAGAGAGAGAGAAGCAGAACAACGCCCGCGGGTCACATATGATTAGTTCCCCAATGTGGGGAGAGCGCGCTGCGGCTGATAATTCATTCATTCGAGGGGGGGCCCCAACCAGTATTGCAGTATGGGAAAAATTCATATTGTGCAGGAAAAAAAAATTTGGTATTCGGTATAAACCGATATACCGCCCAGCACTAGATTGTAGTATTCAGCAACATACATAAGCTAGTCAAACTGCAAATGAAGGGCTTCCAATGCAGAATGAAGAGGGGGGCCTGTGGAAAACTAACACGTTTTTTGGACTAAATGGCATCTCCAGGAGTTAACAAGTCTGGTACAGTTGTTTAATGAATTAATTTATTTGTTTTTTTTTTTGGGGGGGTTCTGATAGGTTGGATAACGCCCTGCAGGTGTTCCAATAGGTTGGATAACCCCCTGCGGCTGTTCCGATAGGGTGGATAACCCTGATAGGTTGGATATACTGCACTGATATTTCATTATCAGCTAAGCTTGTAGCTGTGACGTCACATTACACTCTGAATGCAGATCTCCTGTACCTGCTCTGCCCTCTGTTCTGTCTGCACAAAAACAAGACCAGTAATGTGAAGCAGGGAGCTCATATTACTGACATAATTTTTTACATAAGGCAGCAGGAAGCCATATTTAAGTCCCAGTGGTTTCAGTCAGAACAAGCACACTGCTGTCTTAATCTAATGAGCAGTAATATGAGCTCATCTGCTTCTTTTAGGGCTCAGGCTGGCCTAGAAATACAGCCATACTGATGGTTAATTAGCAGTTCCTAGGGCATGTCTTCAACAAGAAATGCCTGTATAGCCAATCACTGACTGAGGCAGTATCCGCCTCTAATTTAAAAAGAGGTAATAAAAACACTACATGAAGTACCTGGGTTTGGTTGAAGATATTCAATCGTTTTAGCCAGCACTTCAGACACTGCTTTACTGGTAACATCAACCTTCTGTAAAAACACAACAGTTTTGAATTCTTTTAACATAAAAAAAGAATAAAATTGTGTACAGCTGTATAAACAAATGAATCAAATTTAAAGGAGAAATCTAGGATAGGGGATAAGTAGCTGATTGTGGGGTGTGGGGGGGGGGGGGGGGGTGAGGGCTTGGGTTCCCCCTCTATCCCCAGAACAGCACTCGGCTCCGCTTGGGGAACCGGGGCCCTATTCCGGAGATTGCGGGAGGGTCCCAGTGGTCAGCTACTTATCCCCTATCCTGTGGAGGAGGGGATAGGTTCGTTTCGGCTGGAGTTCTCCTTTAAAGAAAGAAAATAAAAAATCAGCGGCACAGCATGGATTTGAAAGAATGCAAAAACAGTCAAATACTTGGGTGGAAAAATTTAAGGCTATGTGCAGCTACCTATGTGAGCCTGGTTCTGTTATGTGTTAGGTTAAAAGGCATCTTTGCAAGTAACAGGAGGAAAAATTAGCAAGGACAGACCCTTCTTTTGGTTGGTCTGCATATTTAATATCACAACATAATAGCCACCAAGCTTTCTTTGCTTAACACCAAACTTAATAGCAAAAGAAATATTTTATTTATTCATACATACATACATACATACATTTTTCGGAAGACAAACTCAATTAAGGGGGAACCTGTTAGATGCTTTATTCTGCCAAAGCACGGAAAGGCTGCCTTATTGTAATGCACTTAGATTTACAATGACACACTATGGTATTTAGAGGTATCCTCTACCAAAACAAAAGATACATAATAAATAATGAATAATAACAATAATAAAGACTTAAGAAATGACCAGATTAAATAATAATGATAATAAAAAATGTTTTTATTATTATTAACTACCACCACCACCACAATGTGTTGGCAGATAAGAACTATTTGGCCCACCTAGTCTGCCCAATATCCTAAATACTATAAATGGTCCCTGGCCCTATCTTGTATGAAGGATAGCCTTATGTCTATTCCTAGGTCATATAAAGGATAGCAGTATGCCTAACCCGTGCATGCTTAAAGGGTTTGTCCGGTGTTTATTTCTTTTTTTGTTATATGGTGCAAATCATTATAATTAGCTTACCAGTTCTGTACCTGGTTTCTTTTCCTTGTCTGATGTTCTTTTGTAGTTATTTTAAAATCTTCCCTTAAGATACTGTTTTACTGTATTACTGGCTTCCCGTCACTCAATGTTGTCGGCCATGTTGTGAGCGGCAGGTCACTTACTCCACTGTGACGTTTTCTGCTGCACCTCCTCCCAGCTGCCACTCTGCCCTGCCCCTCATGAATACTGTAATCACAATTCCGGTTCCGGCGCCATGCTGTGAGGCAGCACGGAACGAGAGCTCTCCACCACTGAGTGTTCAAAGGCCCCCCACACTGCCCTTATACCCACTGTCAGAGCTCCGATACCTCCTCCATGCACGGGGGAAGTTTATGGAGCGTTATCTACTTCGCACGGGTCGAAAATCTACGCGGAAGAGCAGGAGGGGAACGCTTTAGTCCCGAAGAGACTCTGCTAACATGGCGGCGCCCAAAGCCACCGGGAAAGATTGCGTGCAAGCACCCTCAGACGCGGCGGCTGAAAGAGATGCTGGCGCCTCCGACCTGCCGGGACTGGACTACGCACGCTTAGCAGCCGAGGTAGCGAAACCTATTGCACTGAGAGTACAGGAGATCCTGGCGTCCACGGTACAGGCGACTTTGAAAGACCTCCAGCACGGTTTGACGCAGCATGGAACCAGGTTAATAGCGCTCGAGGAGCGCTTTGAGGAAGTGGAGGCCACGGCTGAAGCCGCCCTGACTAAAGCCTCTATGGCTGAAACGGAGTGCCGCCGTCTCGGAGACAAGGTAGAGGATCTCGAGAACAGATCCCGGAGGAATAACCTCCGGGTGATTGGTGTCCCTGAGTCTGTCCCGGCCAAGATGCTCCACCGCTTTTGTGAATCCATCCTGCCTGACATGCTGGGCTTACGCCACTATTGCAAAGTTGAAAGAGCTCACATGGTAGGCCCCGACCTGAGAGCAGCACCGGAACATGGCGATCCCCCCGGCCCCACGAACAGCAACAGACCACGGCAGGTTATTGTAAAATACTTTGACTTCACAGACAAGGTTGCCTTACTCCGTGCTTTCCGGCAAAGATCTGAGCCCTTACTGTTTAAAGGGACAAGACTGCTCCTATTTGGTGACTTTTCTGTAGAGGTGGCCTGGAAGAGAAAGGTGTTTGCTCCTCTATGTACCACACTACACCGAAAAGGGATTTGGTTTGCCTTGCTGCTTCCCGCCACGCTTAAGGTGTACAGTAACAACGGTACTGCCTCAACCTACCTGCATCCGGAGCAAGCTGAGAGGGACTTAAAGGAGACTCTGCAAGGGGATCTTGCGACCAGATGCTCACCGACACCTCAACTTGCGGACCGGAACGGCACTTCTCCAGGATCCAGGTCTCCCAGATCTGACAGTCACCGCTGGCCACACGATCCGGAGGAATCCTGGTTCACAACTCCTAGGGAACGTCATCGCTGAGTTTTCTACATTCTTCAGTTTTAACCTCAATCTGGCGGGGACCTGTGCATCTTCCACTGATCGTCCAGAGGGGTAACATTGAAATAGTTGTAAGGCCCCGAGCCCCCATAGATGCCTTATACCCGGGCCTTTCTATTGTTCGCTATGGGGCAAATTGTATTGTATTGGTGGGACAGAAAGACTTTATGTACACGTGGTGTCCCCGATGTCTCTGCCCATGGAATGGACCGGACTAGCTCAGGACTTGGATACTAGGCCTTAGCACAGTTTACCTACATTACCCTGTTACCGCTGTGGGTCCTTACTTGCATGTGAGGTGCTCGGGTCCCACATTATGTATGTTTTCCTGCTTTTCCGCTGCTCAATCGCAACCTTGAGAGGGTGGGAAAGAGTTCTCAATGATACTATTAGTTGTTACGTATTTTCGCCTTGGCTCACAGCGTGGAAAAAATGGTTGTCCGTAAGGTTTTCTGCTGCCTAATGTTTGTATGTCTTTTAGGCAGCACACCTATGTGCCTCGAGCTTCGGGGTCTTAGTTTGGGAGGGGTGGGGGAGGGATGGATCTATGTTGGGATGGGCTGTGTTATTGTTATTTGCTATGTGTAGGGTCTCATTGTCCTTCATTTTTCTATTCTTACTTTTATGAGGATAATATCCTGGAACATTAAGGGACTGCGATCCCCCCAGAAGAGGGGCATAGTGTTGAGACATCTGAAGAAGTTGTCTCCTGACGTGGCCCTCCTCCAGAAGACTCACCTGGAAGAGCTTGATTTTCCGAGAATGGAGAGGGGGTGGGTTGGGAAAGTAGTAGGGTCCCCATTCATTGACCGTAAAGCAGGAGTTCTGACTCTGTTTAGTAGGAATTTCGCTGCTGACATTACCTCTACACGTCATGGCACAGAGGGGAGGGTGTGCTCAGTTGACTTTTGACTATATCTATGGTCCGAACGGGGACGATGGCTCTTTTTTCTGCTCTTTAACTACCACAGTGATGGCGTCTGCTACACCCCAGGAGATAGTGATGGGAGATTTTAATGCTGTAATGCACACTCTGGAGGATAGAAATAGCAATAGGTCTCACCAACCTCCCCCTCGCCTATATGACTCGCTGCTATGCCAATGGGCCACACAGGTGGGAGCAGTAGACTTATGGAGGGCTTTCCATCCAGCCGACCGGGAATATAGTCACTACTCCCACGCCCATGACTCCTGGTCACGGCTGGACTATGGCTTTGCTCCTGAAGCCTTTCTTCCCAGGGTCCGACTGATGTATTTCAATGACTTGGTCATATCTGACCACGCACCCTTAGTGATTGACCTGTACAACACAATGCCTAGAGGATCGGACTTCATATGGCCCTTCCCTAGGGGCTTGGCCCGGGATGAACGCTTTCATGATCTATTGAAGGGTTGGTGGGGGTGAAGAGTATGCGGGGGACAATTCCACTCACCTCCGCACCCCGCAACTGTTTTAGGACGCTGCTAAAGCTGTACCACGGGGCAAGATTTTGGGTTACACCCACTCCCTAAAAAGAAAGATTGCAACCCAACTTAAAACACTCAGTTCGCAATTGCAAACTGCCTATACTGCTTTCTTACACACCCCTTCTGAGTCTAACAAATTGTCGTGGACTAATGCTAAGGCCGCTTATGATCTGTGGTGTGCTAAGAAAGAAGACATAAATAGGTCCCATTTTGACGCGACTCTTTTCAGGTTTGGGAACAAGCCTGGCAAACTGCTGGCAAGATATGCCAAGGGCAGGCAGGGGTTGACACACATCTCGGCCCTTAAGGACCGACATGGTAATCTACATAAACAACCTGAAAAATAAATACCATCTTACGTGACTATTTCAAAGATCTTTAAGCCTCATTTGGCTCCGGTGCACAACCTACCAGGGATTGGTTGGCCGCTGCAGATCTCCCAACTCTGACCGATACCGACCTGGAGCTCTTGAATGCTCCCATAGCACGGGAGGAGGTTGATGAGGCAATAAAGAATTTGAAATCTGACAAGGCACCGGGCCCTGATGGCCTCACAGGCGACTTTTATAAGATCCTAAAATCTGAGATAGCCCCGATTCTGCTGGACCTTTACACCACCTACCTGCAGGGGGCGCACATCCCTGACTCCGTTAATACAGCGTATATTAAGGTTTTACCTAAACCAGGTAAAGATTTATTATCTCCCAATGGTTATAGGCCTATCTTGCTTATAAATATTGACCTAAAAAATATGTCCAAAATGATGGCGGACAGACTGTCCTCGATACTACCACGGGAGATTTCCCCTCTGCAGGTGGGGTTTGTGAAGACTACCTTTTTTTGCAGACGACCTGTTGGTTTTCTTGACCAACCCCGTAGATGACCTGCTTAAGATATTCCAGTAACTGGGGGATTTTGGGCTTGCTTCGGGTTTTAAAGTAAACATAACCAAGAGTGAACTGCTAGACTTATACTCCCCAGAGTGTGCGTTGTCGGCAGGGAGGATATCCTCTCCGGTTAAAGTCACACGTAGTTCCTTGAAATACCTGGGTATATAGATCGGACACTCAGCACAATCCCTCTACACACTTAACTTCCCTCCTATCATTCAGAAAATTAAAACAGAGCTGACTAAATGGCATTCGCTGCCCATGCCGCTACTAGCTAGATGCCACTTACTGAAAATGCTCAGTTTTGCGAAACTGTTGTACCCGCTCCAAACAATACCTATTAGACTTAGACACACTGACGTTAACCTATTGACATCTATTTTTACTAAATTCATATGGGCCGGTCGTCGCCCCCGCATAGCCCTTCGTAAGCTGATGCTCCCAAAGGACAAATGGGGGGTGGGATTCCCTGATATACGACACTACAACCTGTCTTGCTTATACAGGAACGGGGTGGACTGGCTGAGGGGCAGTAACTGCTACTCGAACTTCGTTCTGGAGTCTGAGTTGGTCGCCCTGCTTCACACTTCTTGTAGATCTTTGCCGCGCTCCCTCAAAGGCAGCCTCATTATACGTGACACGATGGCTGCCTGGAAGGCTTGTAGATTAGCTATGGAACTGCCTATTCTCCTCAGCAAACATATGCCCCTCTGGTCACATCCTGACGTCCCTGCTGGACACGCCAATAGACTGTTTAGTGATTGGAAGAGGGCTGGGATACTGACTGTACGCTCCTTATTCCACGACACCGAACCCCGCTATCTCACCTTTCCGGAGCTTAGCTTGAAAGTCTCTTTAGGCCCGGGACATTTCCTCCCGTATTCCCAGGTAACGTCCTTTGTTAAGCCACGACTACAGGATCTCTCTAGGGAATGGACTAGAACATCTTTTGACTCCTATATCATTTTTTTTCATTTTAAAATTTTATTCAAGTTTTACAATACAAAACGGATACCACATGTAGGCAAGGACACAAGATAAACATTGTACAAGAGAAAATGTAGGGACAACATAGCTACTAGTCGAAGCAATCTCTGCATCCTGGAAAAACCAGTAACCAATTGAACCGACTCCTATTTCTTTACTGAGAAGACCTACCACTCCCTATCCCACCTGTACCGACATGAGACACCACGAGACGTGGTGAGGAGACTATGACTTCTTCCTTATTCGACTATTGGGAAAAGAAATTGGGGGTTACGGACATAGCTATGCCTCTACTAAACGGGTGGGCTAAAGGGCGGTAATTAACGAAACCTGGAGGGAAACCCAATTTAAAATCATCCACCATGCCACCTATGGATTTTCCTTCCCCCGTACTCCGGACAATCCTGACCGTATAACTCACTGCCCAAACTGTGAAGCCTACAAGACTGACCTACTGCACGGACTGGTGACGTTCCCCAAGACAAGGCGGTTTTGGGGGGCCCTCTTCGACTGTTGGGCACCATGCTCAGGACCTCTCTATCCATCACTCCTACGCTTTTACTTCTTCACATTGAACCTGAAGGGGTAGTTTCACTTCTCCTGCATACCTTTATTCTTGTGGCTAAAAGGTGTCTATTGTCTAAGTGGTTGGTCCCTGCTATGCCCATGAAGTGATTACTGCCATGAAAAAGTATTTGTTCTTTGACCTTACTGAGCTGAGTAAATCAAAAGACCGCTTGGCTAAAGGGTTTTTCAAGAAGTTGAGATCCTTTATTACCCATTTTCTTAATGATGACGAGATCATACAAGTAGTTACTCCCTTTAAAAGACACTGTCTGGTATCTTACAAGAAGCATAGCTGGATCCTTCGGTAGATTGCATATTGGATAGGAAGATAGGGGTCGACATGAGTAGCTGGCGGCCACTGGGATTATTGGGGATCGCAGTCCCATGTGAAATGATGGTATACTACTATGATTCTATGACACTATAATGTTGTCTCACTGCATCACTCATTTTGACTCGTATTTTCATTATCTGCACTAATTGGCATTCCTCCCTACCCACATTGGCTTTGCTGTATTTATTGGGGTTGGGTTGGATGTTATAAGGGGAAGGGAGGGAGAGGGTGGGAGGGACTGGGTATGTCATGTGCTGAACATGTAATTTTTGCTGTATCTTGATTGCGGTATTTTGGCTGATATGATGTATATGTTATTTCCTACAGCACTTATATATCCTTTCTGGGAGCTTCCTGGAATCACTGTTATATTATGAAAACCAAATAAAGTTTTATTTAACCCCTTCCCGCAGAATGTCATATATAAACGCCGGGTTGTGCAGTGCGTTCGCGCATCCCGGCGTTTATAAATGACATGCAGTTAACCCGGCGATGCGCAGCATCGCACGTGTTAACTGGCAGAAGTCCCGCTGTTTCCAGCAGGGGACAACTTCTGCTTCACCCCCAGGACCATCAATTGATGGTCCTGGTCAGCGATCACTGTGATTGGTCCCTGTGGACCAATCACAGTGATCTGGGGTGAAAGTTCAGATCCCCCGCACTGCCCGCCCCTGGAAGTCGGGCAGAACGGGGGACGAAGGCTGCAGGGGCTCGCGGGGACCTGCGGCACACGGGGGGAACACGTGGGGACCGGCGGACTTACCTGGAGCAGCGGCAGGACCGAGGAGCAGCGGCAGGACCGGCCATGTGGACGAGCAGCGACGGGACCGGCAGGTAAGTATGTAGTCCTCAGAGGCAGCAGTGAAGATCTTCACTGCTGCTTCTAGGAGTCTGAAAACTACAACTCCCAGCATGCCTAGACAGCCTTTGGCTGTCTGGGCATGCTGGGAGTTGTAGTTTTGCAACATCTGGAGGGCCCCAGTTTGGAGACCATTGTATAATGGTCTACAATCTGTGCTCTTCCAGCTGTTGCAAAACTACAACTCCCAGCATGCACTGACTGTCCAGGCATGTTGGGAGTTTTAGTTAAGCAACATCTGGCCCTTCAGATGTTGCCGAACTACAACTCCCAGCATGCCCTTCAGCTGTCTGGGCATGCTGGGAGTTGTAGTTTTGCAACAGCTGGAGACACACTGGTTGGGAAACATTGTTTCTAACTCAGTGTTTCCTAACCTGTGTGCCTCCAGCTGTTGCAAAACTATAACTCCCAGCATGCACTAAAAGACCATGCATGCTGGGAGTTGTAGTTTTGCAACATCTGGAGGGCCCCAGTTTGGAGACCATTGTATAATGGTCTCCAATCTGTGCTCTTCCAGCTGTTGCAAAACTACACCTCCCAGTATGCACTGACTGTCCAGGCATGCTGGGAGTTTTAGTTCAGCAACATCTGGCCCTTCAGATGTTGCCGAACTACAACTCCCAGCATGCCCTTCAGCTGTCTGGGCATGCTGGGAGTTGTAGTTTTGCAACAACTCAGTGTTTCCTAACCTGTGTGCCTCCAGCTGTTGCAAAACTATGACTCCCAGCATGCACTAACAGACCATGCATGCTGGGAGTTGTGGTTTTGCAACAGCTGATGCAAGCCATTCCCCCCCCCCCCCCCCCCCCCGCCCCGCCACCCCCGTGAATGTACAGGGTACATTCACATGGGCGAGGCTTTTACAGTGGGTTTCTCGCATCTTGAGATGCAGCAAATTTTGCGCTGGGAAACTCGCTGTAATCCCCCGCCCATGTGACTGTACCCTAAAAACACTACACTACACTAACACAAAATAAAATAAAAAGTTAAAAACACTACATATACACATACCCTTACACAGCCCCCCTCCCCCAATAAGAACGTCCGGTACACCACTGTTTCCAAAGCAGAGCCTCCAGCTGTTGAAAAACAACAACTCCCAGTATTGTCGGACAGCCGTTGACTGTCCAGGCATGCTGGGAGTTTTGCAACAGCTGGAGGCACCCTGTTTGGGAATCACTGGCGTAGAATACCCCTATGTCCACCCCTATGCAAATCCCTAATTTAGGCCTCAAATGCACATGGCGCTCTCACTTTGGAGCCCTGTCGTATTTCAGGGCAACAGTTTAGGGCGACATATGGGGTATCGCTGTACTCGGGAGAAATTGCGTTACAAGGTTTGGGGGGCTTTTTCTTCTTTAACCCTTCATGAAAAGGAAATGTTGGGGTCTACACCAGAATGTTAGTGTAAATTTTTTTTATTTTTTACACTAACATGCTGATGTTGCCCTATACTTTACATTTTCACAAGAGGTAAAAGGGAAAAAAGCCCCCGAAAATTTGTAACGCAATTTCTCCCGACTACAGAGATACCCCATATGTGAGCGCAAAGTGCTCTGGGGGCGCACAACAAGGCCCAGAAGGGAGAGCGCACCATGTACATTTGAGGTGATTTGCACAGGGGTGGCTGATTGTTACAGCGGTTTTGACAAACGCAAAAAAAACAAAACCCCACATGTGACCCCATTTCGGAAACGACACCCCTCACGGAATGTAATGAGGGGTGCAGTGGGAATTTACCCCCCACAGGTGTCTGACGGATCTTTGGAACAGTGGTCCATGAAAATGAAAACTTGTACAGCCCACTGTTCCAAAGATCTGTCAGACACCAGTGGGGGGCAAATGCTCACTGTACCCCTTGTTACGTTCCTCAAAGGGTCTAGTTTCCAAAATGGTATGCCATATGTGTTTTTTTTTGCTGTTCTGGCACCTTAGGGGCTTCCTAAATGCGACATGCTCCCCGAGCAAAATTTGCTCTCAAAAAGCCAAATATGACTCCTTCTCTTCTGAGCATTGTAGTTCGCCCATAGTGCACTTCAGGTCAACTTATGGGGTACATCCATACTCAGAAGAGATGGGGTTACAAATTTTGGGGGGTATTTTCTGCTATTAACCCTTGCAAAAAGGTGAAATTAGGGGGGAAACACATTTTTGTGGAAATTTTTTTTTTTTTTTACATATGCAAAAGTCGTGAAACACCTGTGGGGTAATAAGGCTCACTTTATTCCTTATTACATTCCTCAAGGGGTCTAGTTTCCAAAATGGTATGCCATGTGGGTATTTTTTGCTGTTCTGGCACCATAGGGGCTTCCTAAATGCGACATGCCCCCCGAGCAAAATTTGCTCTCAAAAAGCCAAATATGACTCCTTCTCTTCTGAGCATTGTAGTTCGCCCATAGTGCACTTCAGGTCAACTTATGGGGTACCTCCATACTCAGAAGAGAAGGGGTTACAAATATTGGGGGTATTTCCTGCTATTAACCCTTGGAAAAATGTGAAATTTGGGGGGAAACACACATTTTAGTGGAAATTTATTTTATTTTTTTTTTACATATGCAAAAGTCGTGAAACACCTGTGGGGTATTAAGGCTCACTTTATTCCTTGTTATGTTCCTCAAGGGGTCTAGTTTCCAAAATGGTATGCCATGTGAGGGTTTTTTGCTGTTCTGGCACCATAAGGGCTTCCTAAATGCAACATGCCCCCCAAAAACCATTTCAGAAAAACGTACTCTCCAAAATCCCCTTATCGCTCTTTCCCTTCTGAGCCCTCTACTGCGCCCGCCGAACACTTTACATAGACATATGAGGTATGTGCTTACTCGAGAGAAATCAGGCTACAAATATAAGTATACATTTTCTCCTTTTACCCCTTGTAAAAATTTTAAAATTGGGTCTACAAGAACATGCGAGTGTAAAAAATGAAGATTGTGAATTTTCTCCTTCACTTTGCTTCTATTCCTGTGAAAAACCTAAAGGGTTAAAATGATGACTGAATGTCATTTTGAATACTTTGGGGGTGCAGTTTTTATAATGGGGTCATTTGTGGGGTATTTCTAATAAGAAGACCCTTCAAATCCACTTCAAACCTGAACTGGTCCCTGAAAAATAGTGAGTTTGAAAATTTTGTGAAAAATTGGAAAATTGCTGCTGAACTTTGAAGCCCTCTGGTGTCTTCCAAAAGTAAAAACTCGTCACTTTTATGATGCAAACATAAAGTAGACATATTGTATATGTGAATAAAAATTTTTTTTATTTGTAATATACATTTTCCTTACAAGCAGAGAGCTTCAAAGTTAGAAAAATGCAAAATTTTCCAATTTTTCATCAAATTTTAGGATTTTTCACAAGGAAAGGATGCAAGTTACCACAAAAATTTACCACCATGTTAAAGTAGAATATGTCACGAAAAAAACAATCTCGGAATCAGAATGATAACTAAAAGCATTCCAGAGTTATTAATGTTTAAAGTGACAGTGGTCAGATGTGCAAAAAACGCTCTGGTCCTTAAGGCCAAAATGGGCTTGGTCCTGAAGGGGTTAAAAAAAAAAAAAAAAACTAATCCCATTTGCACATAATTTTATTTCTTTCTACTGAGTTATCGGTTGTGGCAGTCCTTGGCTAATGATCAGCCAATAGCTGTTCAAAACTGACTACACAGCACCTATCTTCTTGTGCGCATGTCTGTTCCTTGCTGCGCAGCATCCTTAGCAGCTGACTTACTTCTGAGCTGACTCCTGCAGTGCTGAGGGACTACTACTACTACTACTACTACTCCTATCATGGAACAGGCTAGTTTCCATGATGGGAGTAGTAGTTCCCCAGCTGCTGGAGTCTGCAGTCGGCTGGGGAGGCTACATTAGTGTTTGTACTACTACCCCCATCATGGAACAGAGCCTGTTCCATGTTGGGGGTAGTAGTGCAGGGGTTGAAGGATTGATCGCACTGCATCTCAATTCTGACACCCGATGCAATCAGCAGTTATAAAGCAGGTGGCATGCTGCGCTACTCTGCAATGTATATACTGTTTAAACTCATTTTTAAATCCCCCGCACGGGGTCCTTAATGGCAGGCACAGAGGAGCGCCATTCAGTGCTCCCGGCAGGGTTTTTAAACTACTTCTGTGTTAACTCTAAATGTATGCCCCCGTGCATATTTATACAAATTTATTGGTGCATAAATGTATTCCCCATGTCCATATCCCCCCGTGTTCATATCCCCTCCAGTGGTCTTATTCTGCAGCTGCCTGCTGCTCCTCATCTTCTAGGAGCAGGGCAGCAGTGGGGACATGTCTGGCGGTGGCATCGGCAGAGAAATAATGAATGAATGGAGCAGACATGCGGGATATATCTGCGTCATTCATTCTCTGCCGCAGCCCGATATGTCCCTGCTGCTGCCCTGTTCCTAGAAGATGAGGAGCAGCAGGCAGCTGTTGAATAGGACCACTGGGCGGGATATGGACACTGGGGGGGGGGGGGGGGGGATGTTGACACTGGAGGAATATGGACATGGTGGGGGGAGGAATAAACTTATGCAAACTGGGGACAAAATTATTATAAATATGCACGGGGGCATACATTTAGGGTTAACTCAGTAGTAGTTTAAAAACCCTGCCGGGAGCCCTGAATGGCTCCTCTGTGGGATTTAAAAATGAAAGTTTAAGCAATATATACATCGCAGAGTAGCACAGCATGCTGCTCGTTCCTCTGCTTTATAAGTGCTGATCGCATCGGGTGTCAGAATTGAGACCGGGTGCGATCAATCCCTCAGCCCCTGTACTACTACCCCCAACATGGAACAGACTGTTCCATGATGGGGGTAGTAGTACAAACACTAATGTAGCCTCCCCAACTGACGGAAGACTCCAGCAGCCGGGGAACTACTACTCACATAATGGAAACTAGCCTGTTCCATGATGGGAGTAGAAGTAGTCCCTAAGCACTGCAGGATTCTGCTCAGAAGTCAGTTGCTAAGGACGCTGCACAGCAAGGAACAGACATGCGCACAACAAGTAAGAAGATAGGTGCTGCGGAGTCCATTCTGAACAGCTATTGGCTGATCATTAGTCAATGACTGCCACAACTGATGTAAAAAAAAAAAATGTGCGAATGTGATTACCATATTCATGAGGGGCAGGGCAGAGCGGCAGCTGGTAGGAGGTGCAGCAGAAAACGTCACAATTGAGCAATGTGGCCGACATGGAACAGGCTAGAGGAATCACCAGACACCAGAATCCCTAACTTCCGGCCAGCAACAAAATGGTCACAAAAGAAGCGCTACAAAGACAAAAGACCATATAAAATGTGCAGGTAAGCACAACTCCCTTCCCTGCATGGCACAATATACATGGAAAACCCTCTGCAGTGGAGTACCCCTTTAAACTCCTTCACTGTATTTGCAGATACCACTTCTGCAGGAAAGCTATTCCATGAATCCACTACTCTCTAAGTCAAGTAATACTTCATGATATGCAACAATAATAATGATGTAATAGGAATTACCCATCTATATACCGTGGTCCCTCAACATACGATGTTAATTCATTCCAAATGAACTATCATTTGTTGAAACCATCGTATGTTGAGGGATCCGTGCAATGAAAAGAATAGGAAGTTATACTCGCCTGTCCCTGCTGCCCTGGATGTCGCCCTCCATCACTGTCGCCGCGTCCCCAGGGTGCCCCCGCCGCTCCGGAAGGTCTCTGCTGGCCGGGAAAGTTGCTCTCCATCGCCGCCATCACGTCGCTGCGCACGCCACTCCTATTGCATGACGGGATGGCGTGAGCGGCGACGTGATGACGACGGAGAGCAATGGCGATGCAGGGGAACCCGAAAAGGATGGTGCGGAGCGCCGAGGACAGGTGAGTGAGACTCACCAGACCACATGGGGCACCTAAAAACAGCTATCCGGCGGCAGCTAAAGTAGTCTGCGCTGCCAGATAGCAGTTTATGCGATGGCCCTGACATACAAAAGCATCGTATGTTGTTGCTGCCTTCAACATGCGATGGTCTCTGAGAGGCCATCGTATGTTGAAATTATCGTATGTCGGGGCCATCGTAGGTCGGGGGGGGGGGGGGTCACTGTATATAAAACTCAGTGTGTGTCTGTATATATGTGTGTATGTTCCAGCATCATGTCCAAACGGCTAAAGATATTAACATGAAACTTGGCACACGTTACTTATATGTCAACAACAAACATAGGATGGGTAATTTAACCCTTACCCACCCCCATTTGTCAGGGTCTGTGTTTTTGTTTAAAGTCCCATACAAGTCTATGGGAAATATATGTTCCTGCATAACTTCCAAACGGCTGGAGATATTTCGATAATACTTGGTCACATGTTACTTATAGGTCCACTTAAAATATAGGATAGTTAATTTAACCCTTAACTACCCCCATTTGTGAGGGTCGGGGTTTTCATTTAACCCCTTAAGGACCGAGGTCATGTCCACTGTCACTTTACCCATTAATAACTCTGAGATACTTTTACTTATGAATTTGATTCAGAGATTGTTTTTCGTGACATATTCTATCATAGTGGTACATTTTTGTCGATACTTGCATCATTTCTTGGTGAAAAATTCAAAAATGTCATGAAAAATTTGAAAATTTAGCATTTTTCTAACTTTGAAGCTCTCTGCTTGTGAGGAAAATAGACATACCAAATAAATTATATATTGATTCACATATACAATCGGGGATATTTATCAAAGGATTTAGACTGTTTTTTCCTGTCCAAATTTGTTGCACAGAAAGTCGCAGTCTAAATATGTGCAACTTTTGCGCTAGAGGATTTTTAGAACATGATGCATGCTAGTCTATTTTAGACGGAAATGCATTGGAAAATGCATTGGTGCTGAATTTATCAAAAGCGAATTTATCAAAAGTCGCATCGGCTGAAAGTAGGCCGAAATATCAGACCATGTTGGAGCAGGTTTAAATACAGGCTAAAGCATAGATCTCTAAGTCTGTGCACAGAATTTATCAAGAGCCTTGCGCCTTTTGATAAATTAGGCGCACAATAGACTAGCCTAACCCTCTGTAGTTTGGTCTATATTGATGCGGGACATAGAAAGCTTTGCTAAATATCCCCCAATAGGTCTACTTTTTGTTTGCATCATAAAGTTGACATTTTGTAAGCAAGTTCAGCAGCAATTTTCCAATTCTTCAAAAAAAAAAAATTTTAAATCTGAATTTTTCAGTGACCAGGTCAGTTTTGAAGTGGATTTGAAGGGTCTTCATATTAGAAATACCCCATAAATGACCCCATCAAAAAAACTGCACCACTCAAAGTATACAAAATGATATTCAGAATGTTTGTTAACCCTTTAGGTGTTTCACAGGAATAACAGCAAAGTGAAGGAGAAAATACCAAAATTTCCATTTTTTTACACTAACATGTTCTTGTAGACCCAGTTTTTGCCTTTTTACAAGGGGTAAAAGGAGAAAATGCCCAGCAAAATGTGTAACCCAATTTCTTTCAAGTAAGGACATACCTCATATGTGAACGGTAAGTACTCTGTGGGTGCACTAGAGGGCTCAGAAGTGAAGGAGCGACAATGGGATTTTGGAGGGTGAATTTTGCTGAAATGGTTTTTGGGGGGCATGTTGCATTTAGGAAGCCCCTATGGTTCCATAAAAGCAAAAAAAAGAAATCCACATGGTATACTATTTTGGAAACTACACCCCTCAAGGAACGTAACAAGGGGTACAGTGAGCCTTAACACCCAACAGGTGTTTGACGACTGTTAAATTCGGATGTGTAAATGAATTTTTTTTTCCTTTCATTAAAATGCATTTTTTTCCCCAAATTTACCATATTTTACAAGAGGTAATAGGAGAAAATGCCCTCCCCAAATTTGTAACCCCATCTCTTCTTAGTATGGAAATATCCCATGTGTGGATGTAAAGTGCTCTGCGGGGGAACTACAATGCTCAGAAGAGAAGGAGCTTTTGAAGCTTTTTCCATTTTGGAAACTACACCCCTCATGGAATGTAATAAGGGGTGCAGTGAGCATTTACACCCCACCGGTGTTTGACAGACTTTTGGAACAGTGGGCTGTGCACATGAAAGATTAAATTCTTCATTTTCACGGACCACTGTTTCAAAAATCTGTCAGACACCTGTGGGGCGCAAATGCGCACTGTACCCCTTATTACATTACATGAGAGTTGTAGTTCCAAAATGGGGTCACATGTGGAGGGGGTTCCACCGTTCTGGCACCATGGGGGCTTTTTGTAAACGCACATTGGCTACAATTCCAGCCAAATTCTCTCTCCAAAAGCCCAATGGCGCTCCTCCTCTTCTGAGCATTGCAGTGCGCCAGCAGAGCACTTTACATCCCCATATGGGATATTTATATAATCAGAAGAAATGGTGTTACAAATTTTGGAGGGCCTTTTTCCTAATACCCCTTGGGAAAATGAAAAATTTGGGATAACAACAGTATTTCAGTGAAAAAATAAAAAGAATTTCATTTTCAACAAAAACACCTCAAGGTAGTTAAGGGTCACTGTTGGGAGTTGTAGTTATGCAACAACTAGAGGAGAACAGTTTGGAGAACAGTTTGGAGACCACTGTGTAGTCCAAACTGTAGCCCTCCAGATGTTGCAAAACTTCAACTCTAAGTATGCCCAGACTGCCCAGGAATGCCGGGAGTTGTAGTTCAGCAACATCTGAAGGGACAGATGTTACAGAACTACAACTCCCAGTATTCCTGGACTGTCTGGGCATGCTGAGAGTTGTAGTTTTGCAACATCTGGAAGAGCACAGAATGGAGACCACTGCACAGTGGTTACAACAGCAATTTTAAGATCTCTCCACAGGTGTTCAATGGGATTTAGATCTGGACTCATTGCTGGCCACTTCAGAACTCTCCAGTGCTTGGTTGCCATCCATTTCTGGGGTCTTTTTTACATATGTTTGGGGTCATTGTCCTGCTGGAAGACCAAAGATCTCGGACGCAAACCCAGCTTTCTGACACAGGGTTGTACAGTGCGACCAAAAATCAGTTAGTAATCCTCAGATTTCATGATGCCTTGCACAGATTCAAGGCACCCAGTACCAGAGGCAGCAAAACAACCCAAAAACATCATTGAACCTCCACCATATTTAATTGTAGGTATTGTGTTCCTTTCTTTGTAGGCCTCATTCCGTTTTCAGTTAACAGTAGAATTATGTGCTTTACCAAAAAGCTCTCTCTTTGTCTCATTTGTCCACAAGATGCTTTCACGTAAGGATTTTGGTTACTCAAGTTCATTTTGGCAAAATGTAGTCTTGCTTTTTTTAGGTCTCTGTGTCAGCAGTGGGGTCCCTCCTGGGTTTCCAGCCATAGCGTTTTATTTCATTTAAATGTCAACAGATATTTAAGCTGTCCTGCAGGCTCAGGGAGCATCAGTGTCAGCGCGATCTTTGGAACTTATTTGGGGCTGCTTATCCACCATCCGGACTAACCTGCATTGACACCTTTCATCAATTTTTCTCTTCCGTCCATGCCGAGGGAGATTAGCTACAGTGTGGTGAACGGCGGCAGAAGAGGACGGCGATGTGGCTCCCTGGATCCTACCGAAGCCGGCGAGTTGCCTAGCAACATCTGGAGGGCTACAGTTTGAGACCACTATGCAGTGGTCTCTAAACTGTAGCCCTCGAGATGTTGCAAATCTACAACTCCCAGCATGGCCAGACAGCATGCTCCTAGCATGCCCACACAGCAGTTTGTTATCTGGGCATGCTGGGATTTGTAGTTTTGCAATATCTGGAGGGCTACAGTTTGGAGATCACTGTGCAGTGGTCTTCTAAACTGTAAACTGTAGACCTCCAGATGTTGCAAAACTGCAAATCCCAGCATGCCCAACCAGCAAACAACTGTCTCGGCATGCTGGGAGTTGTAGTTGCGTACCTCCAGCTGTTGCATAACATCTCCCAGCATGCCCTTTGGCGATCAGTACATGCTGGGAGTTGTAGTTTTGCAACAGCTGGAGGCACACTGGTTGGAAAATACTGAGTTAGGTAACAGACCCTAACTGAAGGTTTTCCAACCGGTGTGCCTCCAGCTGTTGCAAAAGTACAACTCCCAGCATGCACGGTCTGTCAGTACTTGCTGGGAGTTGTAGTTTTTAAACAGCTGGAGGTTTGCCCCCTCCCCCATGTGAATGTACAGGGTACATTCACACGGGCAGGTTTACAGTGAGTTTCCTGCTTCAAGTTTGAGCTGCCGCAAATTTTTCACCATAGTGCAAACTCCTAGTGGGAAACTCACTGTAAACCTCCGCCAGTGCGAATGTACCCTAAAAAACACTACAGTACACTACACTAACACATAATAAAAGGTTAAAACACTACATATACAGCCCCTTACACTGTCCCCCCCCCCCCCAAATAAAAGTGAAAAACAGGTTGTACAGCAATGTTTCCAAAACAGAGCCTCCAGCTGTTGCAAAACAACAACTCCCAGCATTTCCGGACAGCCACTGACTGTCCAGGCATGCTGGGAGTTTAGCAACAGCTGTAGGCACCCTGTTTGGGAATCACTGGCATACAATACCCCTATGCAATCCCTAATTTAGTCCTCAAATGCGCATTGCGCTCTCTCACTTCAGAGCACTGTCGTATTTCAAGGAAACAGTTTTGGGGCCACATTGGGTATTTCGGTACTCAGGCTTTTTCTCCTTTTACCCCTTATGAAAAGGTAAAGTTGGGGGCTACACCAGCCTGTTCTAAAAAATGTAAAATATGTTTACACTAACATGCTGGTGTTGCACCATACTTTTATTATCACAACCGAAAACAAAAAACAAAAAAAGACCCCAAAATTTGTAACAATTTCTCCTGAGTACGGAAATACCCCACATGTGGGCGTAAAATGCTCTGTGGGCGCACAACGAGGCTCAGGAGTGAGAGCGCACTACATTTGAGGCCTAAATTGGTGATTCTGATAAATGCAAAAATACCCACATGTGACCCCCATTTTGGAAACTACACCCCTCACGGAACGTAACAAGGGGTATAGTGAGCCTTAAAGGGGTACTCCGGTGGTCAACATGTTTTTTCCATTTTTGACTTGCCCTATTTGTATTGTTTCATTTCTATTCTTGTTGTTTAGGCAACTCTATTTCCGTTCTTTGTTGTCTTTTTATCCCCCACTTTGTTTTCCTATCTTTGCTTTTATTTCCTGTTTCTTGCTGTGCTGAAAACTACAAATCCCAGCATGCCACATGCCTTGCTGGTTTGGGTGGCTTTTTTTTTTTTGTTCCGCCCTTTACCCACCCTACCATTTTCCCGGGTCGGCCCCCTTATACACAGCATACTAATCTAATCAGCCCTGGTTGGGATACAAAAGGGACTACCACTGCTAGCATGCGTCATTCAGGAGTCTTCAGTCTGTGGTATAACACCAACATGCTGCCTCTGTAGTCTCCTGGGGGTTGTAGTTCACCGCACCTCTATAGGGCATACACCAGTGTTTCCCAACTAGGGTGCCTGCAGGAGTTGCAAAAAAAGCTGTCCGGGCATGCTGGGAGTTGTAGTTTTGATACAGCTGAAGACACCCTGGTTGGGAAACAATGCACTTTGTAATATACTGAATAGTCTAGGCCAGTGTTTCCCAATCTGTTGCAAAACAACTCCCAGCATGCCCAAAGACTGTCAGGGAATGCTGGTAGTTGTAGTTTTACAACAGCTAGAGGCACACTGGTTTGGAAACACTGGTGTAACGTGATGTGTATTCTGAATAGGCTAGGACACAGTGTTTCCCAAAAAGTGTGCCTCAAGCTGTTGCAAAACTACAACTCCCAGCATGCCCAAAGTCTGTCCAGGCATGCTGGGAGTTGCAGTTTTGCAACAGCTGGAGGCACAATGGTTTGTAAACACTAGCATACGCACACATAACAGGGACTACAACTCCCAGCATGTGTCATTCAGGAGTTACACCCCCCCCCCCTCTCCTTCACACATAGAAATCATCCCCAGTCCGAGATTTATTCACCTGCAGTCTATAGATCCCCAGCCCGTGCACTAGTGCAGACCTGCGTCCTCAGAAGACAAAGCAGGGGGAGGGGAGATGAGGAGCTATGTACGTCCTCTCTCTCCCCCTGCTCTGTTTTCTTTCTCTCATGCACACCTGTGTCCTCCAGGAGGGGGAGATGAGGGGGCGTGGCTTATCTCTCATGCAGTTCTGAAAGAACAAAGAAAAAAAAAAAGCCATGACATGTTGTCCACAGCCTAATCCTAACATGTGAGCAACAGTAAGAGATCGAACACAGAACTACAGAACTTCCTGGCCCACAAACAGGTAAGGAAAAAAAAAAAAAATTAAGACATGCTACACAAACATATAATACATGTCAATTGCAAAAAACATGAACATTAACCCATTAAGGACCAGGCCAATTTTCCCTGTATGACTAGAGCGTTTTTTGCACATCTGACCACTTTCACTTTAAGCATTAATAACTCTGGGATGCTTTTACCTTTCATTCTGATTCCGAGATTGTTTTTTCATGTCATATTTTACTTTGTTAGTGGCAAAATTTTGTTGATACTTGCAAATTCCCAAATTTTATAAAAAAATTTAAAATTTAGCATTTTTCTAACTTTGAAGCTCTCTGCTTGTAAGGAAAATAGACATTTCAAATAATTAACAAAATTTTCAAAATCGGAATTTTTCATCGACCAGTGCACTAGTTTGAAGGGCTTTCTTATTGATAAATACCCCACAAATGACCCCATTATAAAAACTGCACCCCTCAAAGTATTCAAAATGACATTCAGTAAGTGTGTTAACCCTTTAGGTGTTTCACAGGAATAGCAGCAAAATGAAGGAGAAAATTCAAAATCTTCATTTTTTACATTGCATGTTCTTGTAGACC
Source organism: Hyla sarda (assembly GCF_029499605.1). Lineage (NCBI taxonomy): Eukaryota > Metazoa > Chordata > Amphibia > Anura > Hylidae > Hyla > Hyla sarda. The sequence goes on along the minus strand of NC_079189.1, from coordinate 266,334,999 downwards.
CAGTTTTTTTATTTTTACAAGAGGTAAAAGGAGAAAAATCCTCTCAAAATGTGTAACCTAATTTCTCTCGAGTAAGGAAATACCTAACGTGTATGTCAAATGTTCGGCGGGCGCAGTTGAGGGCTCAGAAGGGATGGAGCGACAATGGGATTTTGGAGAGTAAGTTTTTCTGAAATTGTTTTTGGGGGGACATGTCACATTTAGGAAGCCCCTATATTGCCAGAACAGCAGAAAAAAAAAACACATGGCATACTATTTTGGATACTACACCCCTAAAGGCATGTAACAAGGGGTCCAGTGACCCTTAACACCCCACAGGTGTTTGACGACTTTTCGTTAAAGTTGGATGTGTAAATGAAAAAAAAAAAAATTTCACTAAAGTGCAGTTTTTTCCATAAAAAAATGGATATGTAATGTCCCGTTTGGACAATTTAAGCAAATTCGTAGAAATTGTATCAGGGAGGAGGATTTTAGGGCACAAAGCCATATTCTTAAAGCACGTTTTAAAGGCAAAGGCTATCCTGCCCCCCTAATACAGTCTTGCTACAACAGAGCACTAGCACTTACGCAGAATGATTGTCTGGTCCCCAAATCCCATACCACCAATTCTACCCATGATCGGTCCATCAACTTCGTGACCACCTTTAGCAGAGAGCATAGCATAATATAAGAAATATTCTTGCCAAGCATTGGGCTATTCTGCTAAAGGACCCTCATTTGAGTACTCTAGCGGATCCCCGCTGCGGCACTGGGCTATCATTACAGCACAGAGCGAGTTCGCTCTGTGCGTAATGACGGGCGATACAGGGGATGGAGCCGCGTGACGTCATGGCTCCGCCCCACGTGACGTCATGGCTCCGCCCCGCGTGACGTCACGGCCCGTCCCCTTAATGCAAGTCTATGGCAGGGGGTGTCACTCCCCCTCCCATAGACTTGTATTGAAAGGGGCGGGCCGTGACGTCACGAGGGGCGGAGCCGTGACGTAATTATGCTCCGGCCCCTGTATTGCCCGTCATTACGTGCAGAGCGAACTTGCTCTGTGCTGTAATGTTAGCGCAGTGCCGCAGCGGCAGTCCCGGGGCTACCCAGCAGCGGGACCTCGGCGATCTGACATCTTATCCCCTATCCTTTGGATAGGGGATAAGATGTCTAGGGGCGGAGTACCCCCTTTAAGGACCAGAGAGTTTTTTGCATATCTGACCACTGTCACTTTAAACATTAATAACTCTGGAATGCTTTTAGTTATCATTCTGATTCCAAGATAGTTTTTTTTGTGACATATTCAAATTTAACATAGTGGTAAATTTTTGTGGTAACTTGCATTCTTTCTTGGTGAAAAATTCCCAAATTTGATAAAAAAAATTGAAAACTTAGCATTTTTCTAACTTTGAAGTTTTCTGCTTGTAAGGAAAATGTATATTACAAATACATTTTTTGATTCACATATACAATATGTCTACTTTATGTTTGCATCATAAAATTGACAAGTTTTTACTTTTGGAAGACACCAGATGGCTTTAAAGTTCAGCAGCAATTTTCCAATTTTTCACAAAATTTTCAAACTCACTATTTTTCAGGGACCAGTTCAGGTTTGAAGTGGATTTGAAAGGTCTTCATATTAGAAATACCCTATAAATTACCCCATTATAAAAACTACACCCCCCAAAGTATTAAAAATGACAGTCAGTCAGCGTTTTAACCCTTTAGGTGTTTCACAGGAATAGCAGCAAAGTGAAGGAGAAAATTCACAATCTTCATTTTTTACACTCGCATGTTCTTGTAGACCCAATTTTTGAATTTTTATAAGGGGTAAAAGGAAAAAATGTATACTTATATTTGTAGCCCAATTTCTCTTGAGTAAGCACATACCTCATATGTCTATATAAAGTGTTCGGCGAGTGCAGTAGAGGGCTCAGAAGCGAAGGAGAGACAAGGGGATTTTGGAGAGTACGTTTTTCTGAAATGGTTTTTGGAGGGCATGTTGCATTTAGGAAGCCCCTATGGTGCCAGAACAGCAAAAAAAAAAAAAAAAAAAAACGGAACGTAACAAGGAATAAAGTAAGCCTCAATTTTCACACTAAAATGTGTGTTTCCCCCCAAACTTAACATTTTTGCAAGGGAGTTAATAGCAGAAAAGACCCCCCAAAATTTGTAACCCCACCTCTTCTGAGTATGGAGGTACCCCATAAGTTGACCTGAAGTGCACTACGGGCAAACTACAATGCTCAGAAGAGAAGGAGTCATATTTGGCTTTTTGAGAGCAAATTTTGCTCGGGGACCATGTTGCATTTAGGAAGCCCCTATGGTGCCAGGACAGCAACAAAAAAAAAAAAACACATGGCATACCATTTTGGAAACTAGACCCCTTGAGGAACGTAACAAGGAATTAAGTGAGCCTTAATACCCCACAGGTGTTTCACGACTTTTGCATATGTAAAAAAAAAAAAATCACCTCAAATGTACATGGTGCACTCTCCCTTCTGGGCCTTGTTGTGTGCCCCCACAGCACTTTGTACCCACATATGGGGTATCTCCGTACTCAGGAGAAATTGTGTTACAAATTTTGGGGGGATTTTTTCCCCTTTTACCTCTTGTGAAAATGTAAGGTATGGGGCAACACCAGCATGTTAGTGTAAAAAATAAAAAAATGTTACACTAACATTCTGGTGTAGACCCCAACATTTCCTTTTCATGAAGGGTTAAAGGAGAAATAGCCCCCCAAACCTTGTAACGCAATTTCTCCCGAGTACGGCGATACCCCATATGTGGCCCTAAACTGTTGACTTGAAATACGACAGGGCTCCAAAGTGAGAGCGGCATGCGCATTTGAGGCCTAAATTAGGGACTTGCATAGTGGTGGACATAGGGGTATTCTACGCCAGTGATTCCCAAACAGGGTGCCTCCATCTGTTGCAAAACTCCCAGCATGCTTGAACAGTCAATGGCTGTCCGGCAATATTGGGAGTTGCTGTTTTGCAACAGCTGGAGGCTCTGCTTTGGAAACAGTGGTGTACCGGACGTTCTTATTGGAGGGGAGGGGGGCTGTGTAGGGGTATGTGTATATGCAGTGTTTTTAACTTTTTATTTTATTTTGTGGTAGTGTAGTGTTTTTAGGGTACAGTCACACGGGCAGGGGATTACAGCGAGTTTCCCAGCGCAAAATTTGCTGCATCTCAAACTTGCAGCGAGAAACCCACTGTAAAATCCTCGCCCATGTGAATGTACCCTGTATATTCAGAGGGGGGGTGCACCAGCTGTTGCAAAACCACAACTCCCAGCATGCATGGTCTGTTAGTGAATGCTCGGAGTTATAGTTTTGCAACAGCTGGAGGCACACAGGTTAGGAAACACTGAGTTAGAAACAGACAATGTTTCCCAACCAGTGTGTCTCCAGTTGTTGCAAAACTACAGCTCTCAACATGCACTGACTGTCCAGGCATGCTGGGAGTTGTAGTTCAGCAACATCTGAAGGGCCAGATGTTGCTGAACTAAAACTCCCAGCATGCCTGGACAGTCAGTGCATGCTGGGAGTTGTAGTTTTGCAACAGCTGGAAGAGCAAAGATTGGAGACCATTATACAATGGTCTCCAAACTGGGGCCCTCCAGAAGTTGCAAAACTACAACTCCCAGCATGCCCAGACAGCCAAAGGCTGGGAGTTGTAGTTTTCAGACTCCTAGAAGCAGCAGTGAAGATCTTCACTGCTGCCTCTGAGGACCACGTACTTACCTGCAGGTCCCGCCGCTGCTCCACCACGTGGCCGTTCCCACCGCTGTTCCTCTGTCCCGCCGCTGCTCCAGGTAAGGCCGCCGGTCCCCGCGTGTTTCTACCCCCCAACCCCCCCCAGGTCACTGTGATTGGTAAACAGGGACCAATCACAGTGATCGCTGACCAGGACCATCAATGGATGGTCCTGGGGGGTGAAGCAGAAGTTGTCTCCTGCTGGAAACAGCGGGACTTCTGCTGGTTAAACAGTGCGATGCTGCGCATCGCCGGATTAACTGAATGTCATTTATAAACGTTGGGATGCGCGAACGCACTGCACAACCCGGCGTTTATATATGACATTCTGCGGGAAGGGGTTAATATTGTCGCTCCCAGCAAACCAAAGAAGAAACAAACCTCTATAGTTACCACTTCAAAAAATTTCTTATCTGCCCCTGGCAATTTTAAGTGCGGCTTATCAAGATGTAAGTGTTGCTCCCACATTATTCACAGAAGCAACTCTTTCTCCTCACGTGTTACTAAGAATGTATATCCCATTAAAACACGTCTAGATTGTGGATCCCAATATGTGATTTATTTACTCCAGTGTGTGTGGTCTACAATATGTAGGGAGAACCATACGGTTCTTTCCTGAACGCCTCAATAAGCATTGTAAAAATACAGTACACGGGTTCTCTCTTCACAGTGTCTCTCGCCATATGCATGAGCACCATGCCAATGATTTTAGTCTTTTAAAAGCCTCTCATTGGGCATATTTCCAAAGATGTGTCCCAAAGATTTAACCCACTAAGGAAACGAGAAAACTATTGGATACACACTCTACACACTCTTACCCCACAAGGCTTGAACAAGATGGTAGAATGTAATTTTTTACATGGTCAGCTTCTTTTGTGATTATATATTGTTATTATTTACATTTTAAATATCTCATTTACATTGTACACATTTTTGTGTGTGTATATATATATATATATATATATATATATATATATATATATATATTTTTTTTTTTTTTTTTTTCCCCTTCCTTTTACTACGGTACTGGAATGTTCCCCATTTTCCGGTTCACCAATATGAATATAATATAATATATATATGTGTGTATATATATATATATATATATATATATATATATATATAGATAGATAGATATATACAGTAGTTAGGAGTAGCCGTATTAGTCCAGTGATGCAAAAAGCAAAATCATCGGTAGTTGCAGTATCTTGTAATACCTTTTTTATTGGACTAACAAGATTTTGTAGAGACAAGCTTTCGGGATTCCTCCCTTTATCAAGTCATAAGCATTTCTGAGCTCACAAGGGAAAAACACACGTTCTCTCTCACAAAATATGCAGGGGTTTGTGAGACAGAACGTGTTTTCCCCTTGTGAGCTCAGAAATGCTTATGACTTGATAAAGGGAGGAATCCCGAAAGTTTGTCTCTACAAAATCTTGTTAGTCCAATAAAAAAGTAAGAAGCAAGTGTGCATCAGCTCACCCTCTGCAAATAGCGCATGGACTGGCGCGGACTTCGCCTAGGCAGATATAGGAAAAAGAGAATGTCCAGCGCTCGACTCGGGAACAATGTTTTATTTAAGGTCCACGGGAGAACATACAGGAACACGAAGATGTGTGACGCGTTTCGGCCTGTGTCACCAAGCCTTAGTCATACATTAAAATATCCCAGAGGATTCACTTATGTAGGGGGCGGCCAGGTAAGAGCACACCTGAATCCGGTTGCCCAACATTAGCCACACCTCCACACAATCACAGTTCAACAGATAATATGGACGTATTAAACGGGATGACTCGTGAGGAACGTATAGCCAAGCTATTTAATGCCACTGATGTGGAGGCTCAGGACACGCTGGATTTGAAAATTGCTATGAAAGCCCTGGATGAGGCTCTGATGAAAGAAACGAGAATTTGGTGGGACATTTCAACACTTAAAAAGTATGTGGCTCAAAATATGGTCCCCAGAGGCCTCCGAATTAGGAAGTTTCCAACAACCATCTTCTCTGACGAATTTAAATCAGATTGGAACAGCCTACTGGCCAATATGTCTCTTCGATTTGTCCGTCTAATTGTGGAACATGAGGAAAAGGCGTTGCAGGAAGTTAACAACAAGATTAAAGATCTCAGAGCAACCCTCTCACAATTTGAACAGGACAGCACATAAAGAGCAGGATGCAAAAATGAGAGAGAACATCAATAAACTGGAGATCTCTATTACAGATATGAAACAGAGAAAATTTATTCGAGATCTCGAGGACTATCGGACCGATACGGTCTTTTCGTGGCCCACCAGAGAGGGCCAGGTACACACACCCAAGTCCATTCATTAAAAAACGCAGAAAGAACTTCAGGAAGAAAACACCCACATACAAGAAAGACCTACGTGTTAACTTCTCTTCCCTGGATTCCATTGATGCGGATTCCAGAGATTCAGATGTACAGCCAGATCCAACCCTTCCGAAGGCCATGTGTTCACCGCTCCAGACGCCGAAGAAAACCAAACCACAAAGCAAGCAGTCAAAAAACGACACGCGGGACGGAAACACCATCCCTGCAAGAAGGTTTACCAGGACCAGCAATCCGAAAAGGTAATGACTGTACCTATTTTCAATTTATCGGAAGCTCTTGTCGGAAGCTCAGCTTTCCGTGCTTGCCCGTGGACTGTCCTTTGCGCCAACTAATAAGATGGACTATTTCAGGACAATGCTAGATGTAAACCGATTTGTTCGTAACATTACCATACGTAAGCATTTTTTAAATGTTAGTAATGAGAATTGCATTGAACCTGAAAATGTGTCTGAAAATGTTAATGTTAATATAAATGTTATGCAGCAAACTGAATCATCTGAATTTTCTGATATTGAACTTGGACATGCCAGGTTCGGTTTTGCAGGACTCTGTGTGGTAGCACACCTGCAGGAGTTATGTGACCAGGGTCCCAGTATAGATCTACCTGAGTTTGCCATATCTAACCAATCTTTCTATCCTATTATCTCCCGCTCCTCTGTACTTGACATTTTTCAGGAGGCATCTTACCATCAAAGGAGGAATCTTACCATCAAAGAAAAAAAACGCACCAAAGGAGTTAAATGAGATGCAACATGTAGTGTTCAGGCAGGCTGACAAGGGTGGGGCCGTGGTAGTCCTGGACAAGGGCCTGTATTGTAAAGCCAATATGGAGATGTTGGAGGACACATTTACCTACAGGCCCTTGCCCAGTGACCCCACGGACATCTTTAGGTCCCGTTTGTCTTCCATTGTGCAACATGGATTAGAGATAGGGATTTTTAGCCAAAAGGTGGCTAAACATCTGATTATTGGAAATCCAGTTATTCCTATATTCCACTCTCTTCCGAAAGTGCACAAGGAAGTCTTTCCCCCACCACTCAGGCCCATAGTTGCGGGAATATCTTCGTTAAACGACGCTTATGTGCCTGGATGGATTCCCTCCTGCAACCCCTCATTCCACACATACCAGGCCAAATTAAAGATACTAAACACCTTCTGGGAATGTTAGAGCAGGTTACTTGGAAGGAGTCAAATTGTTGGGTAACTACGGATGTAACATCCCTTTATTCCGTCATTCCCCACAATCTTGCACTCCAAGCGTTATCATGGTTTTTGAGGGTTTATTCCCGCTACTCTGCAGAACTAAGTGAATTTATTTTAACGGCGGTAGAGTATCTACTGAGCCATAATTATTTTATGTTCAATGGTTCCTTCTTTCTGCAGATAACGGGGGCGTCAATGGGGGCGAAATTCTCCCCCTCTCTCACAAACATTTATGTGTGTTGGTGGGAGAGGGAGATTCTTTTCGCCCCCATTAACCCGCACAGCGAACATCTGCGGTGATATGGCCGTTACATCGATGACCTCCTTTTTATTTGGGGGTCCGATGTAGCGGCTATACAGGGGTTCGGAGAATTCCTGAATTTGAACGATCTGAACCTCACCTTCACTGTATGCGACAAATTGCAGGAGGTCGATTTTCTTGACCTGCATCTGCGGGGTGACATGGAGAGTGGCCGGATCATCTCTACTACTTTTAGGGAAAAAACTGCTGTGAATTCGATCCTTCATGCTACATCTTGCCACCCCTCGCATGTAGTTGAGAACCTCCCTGTAGGAGAAATGATCCGAGCCTGACGCAATTGCACCCTGGAGGATGACTTCTCCAGGGAGGCGGTTGCCGTTGGCAACCGCCTGCGACAACGGGGATATCCGGATTGGATTATCTCCAGGGCGGTAAACATCGCTAAGGGCAAGAAACTAGAAGACCTAGTGCGGCCAAAAGAGGTGAGCCGCAATAAAGAGGAAGGTAATATGCCTATTGTTTTCTCAACACAATATAGCACGGATTTTGGAGCAGTTAAGAAAATAATCAATAGGTATATACCCATCTTGCACACTGATCCCAATTTTAGGGAAGCTCTAGGACCGGGCTATATGTGTGTTTTGAGAAGGGCCCCCACCCTGGGCCAAATGCTGTCGCCAAGCCTTTTTACAGAACAACCAATGACAAAACCTACCTGGCTAAACTATGTGGGATCCTATAAGTGCGGAGCCACGAGGTGTATATGCTGTGGGTACATGCATAATTCTAAAACTTCTACATCATCCAGCAATAGCAGTACCCACGGCATAAAGCAGTATATCAACTGCAACACCTCTGGAGTCATTTACCTATTTACATGCCGCGATTGCAACATGCAATATGTAGGGTGTACTACTAACCCACTTAAAGTTAGAATGAGGAAACATCTTTCGGATGTTAACCATTTCCAATCGCGCCATGTATCTATGGTATCTAAACATGTAGCAGAAAGAAATGGTGGGGATCCATTATGCATGTCATTACAGGGTATAGAAAGGGTCCGGTTGTCTTCCAGAGGGGGTAATCTAAAACAAAAAATCCTGGACCGTGAGGTCTTTTGGATTTTAAAGTTAAATACAAGAGCCCCCTCGGGTCTGAACAGACGCCTGGATACGATACTACATTATTAGTCTGTCCCTGTGGTTTGTTATCTTCTAACGTTAATACACCTCTCTGGCTTTCTATTTATCCTCCAGTATTTCATAAAGTTCCTTTCTCCTGCTTCACCCATAAGGAAGACGTAACTTCCCCGTATATTAAAAATAAAAATGCATATCCTATATAATATACCCCCAATGGGTCATTACTATCACCGTTTTCAGCAGTATGAGATTGAACGTACCGTGTATATAAATTTTATAAGAAACTACCTTCCTTTTTAAATTTTTCTAAGATAAAATGTATACATTATGTGTTTTACATTATGTCTGAACACATGCATAAGGTTTTAAATAGTTGTCTTATATATCTGTTGCACTGTGATTGTGTGGGGGTGTGGCTAATGTTGGACAACCGGATTCAGGTGTGCTCTTACCTGGCCGCCCCCTACATAAGTGAATCCTCTGATGTTTTTAATGTATGACTAAGGCTTGGTGACAGGCAGAAACGCGTCACACATCTTCGTGTTCCTGTATGTTCTCCCGTGGACCTTAAATAAAACATTGTCCCCGAGTCGAGCGCTGGACATTCTCTTTTTCCTATATCCAATAAAAAAGGTATTACAAGATACTGCAACTACAGATGATTTTGCTTTTTGCAATATATTATATATATTATGTACAATTATAGTTATGGCAAGATACTATTGCTCTCTATCCATCTGGACGTAATACCTAAAATTTTCTAGTCATGCCTTCGGCAGTATTGCATTTATGCACCCTATGACATGGCTGTTGGCTCGATTATTATTATTATTATTATTATTAATAATATTACTATTATCATATTTTACAGTCCTTTATTTGAGGTATTAACATGTTTTTAAGTATTTACCAGACTATGCACTTTCCCTTCTCTTTCAGTACTGTATCTAACCCCCCATTACTGTTTTATTATTATTTATTATCTATTTTATGTTTTCTGTGTACACACTAACCTACTAATGGTATTACAATTATTAATAACAGGGAAAATCTTTTTATATAAATTCCCTGTGCTCATATGCACATATCAATTTCCTAAGTACACATGTATTCTAATGTGTATTCTAATAGGGACTAAGTACTGTCCCCCTTATGCTCTGCCCATATAGGGCATCCATCCACCTGCATTATCCTTAGACATCAAATCCTTGTATGCCCCTCATATGATATTGGTTATGTGCAATACTCCAGACCTTTCTCTCTATCCCTTATCTACCAATCTGAACCTCTTCGCACTATTTTCATTGTGCGTCTGGGTCTGCTTATGCCCGCACAGTACATTCCCTACTGCTACTCATGTCCCCACTCTTCTTTACTTAAACTAATCTGCTATGATTCCTCTGCTGTATCCCTGCGGCGCGCTTTAGGTACCTCGTTCAGCGCGGCACACGGTCTAGCATATCTGACCGCAAGTCTCGGCGCTCCTGAGTTTATGTTTACATCGCCGCACACGAGCACCAGCCTGACTTTCCGCCCCTTCAGCTATGATTGGCTGATAGCCGATCACATGGGTACTTACCCTAGCAACGTGTCCCTGACACCGGCTCCAGCGCTGCCAGCATCATCTGGCAGGATGTTGACATCTGCAGATCGGATGTCAGGGACCGCTCTGCTGCTGCACATCGCTACCTGTTGCAAATTATATCTTTAAGTTCAGCACATAATAAATGCACTTTTATACACTTGCCACTCTACTATAACCATATGCAGATGTTTTGTGTTTTAATACTATATCTGTACCTGTTTACTGTGAATGTTACCTATGATGTTGGGCTTTGGCTCCGCCCCCTTTTAATTTTGTCGCCAATTGTCTGTCAATTTATACCCTTTGTACCTAATGTCCATAGACTGATCTGGGGAAGGGGGTGGCTCCCCCGAAAAGCATCATCCTTGTACTATTTATTGTTTTATCTACTTAAATAAGTCCCCACAGTGTTTTATGATATTCCTGGCTTGGATCCACTTCTAACTTGAACCAACAGCACCTTAAAAAGGGTCCTTTTTTCTACTCCACGTATCTATATACATATGCTGGGCTGAACTATGAATGAAAAGATGAGTGAAATGCTTTGCATTCATAGCGCAGCCCGGCATATGTATACAGATGGCAGCCTGCAACATGCGCTGCGGTGGGTTACTTGCACCGCCGGGGGGTGGTGGATTTGGTATACATTTATTAATGCACCGGCGGGGGGTATACATTTATTAATACGCTGTGGGGGATATATATTTAATGCACCGGCGGGGGATATATATTTATACACGTGCTGGCGGGGGTCATATCTTTATTAATGCGCTGTGGGGGGGCTAGATATATATAGACTATATGTCTCCCCCCCTCCCCCCTGCAGCGCTATATATCTTGCCCCAGCACTTTTAATATACATATGGCCCCCCTGCTACTCACAATTTTCATTTTAAATCTTCTGCTGGGAGCCCTGATTGGCTCCTCTGTACCGGCCATTCAGGGCTCCCCGCGGGGGATTTAAAAATGAAAGTTAAAACACATCATACATGGCAGGGTAGCGGAGCATGCTGCCCGCTTCCCTGCTTAATATCTTCAGATCGCATTGGGTCTCAGAAGTTAAACCAGTTGCAATCAATCCCTCAGCCATTGTACTACAACCCCCATCATGGAACAGACTCTGTTCCATGATGGGGGTAGTAGTACAAACACTAATGTAGCTTCCCCAGATGTCTGCAGACTCCCGCAGCCAGGGAATTACTACTCCCATCATGGAAAAAAAGTCTGCTCCCCCCCCGACATGGCATACCATTTTGGAAACTACACCCCTCATAGAACATAACAAGGGGTCCAGTGAGCCTTAACAACCCACAGGTGTTTTACGACCTTTTGTTAAAGTTGGATGTGTAAATGAAAAAAATATATATTTTTTTTCACTAAAATGCAGTTTTCCCCCCAAATTTTACATTTTTACAAGGGGTAATAGGAGAAAATGACCCCCAAACTTTGTAGCACCATTTCTTCTGAGTATGGAAATACCCCATGTGTGGACATCAAGTACTCTGCTGGCACACTACAATGCTCAGAAGAGGAGGATTGCCATTGAGCTTTTGAAAAGTGAATTTGTTTGGAATGGAAGCCAGGGGCCATGTGCGTTTACAAAGCCCCCCGTGGTGCCAGAACAGTGGAATTACAAAAAATTTCATTTTTAATTTTCACGGACCACTGTTCCAAAAATCTGTCAAACGCCAGTGGGGTCTAAATACTCACTGCACCCCTTATTACATTACATGAGGGGTGGAGTTTCCAAAATGGGGTCACATGGGGGGGGGTCCATTGTTCTGGGGGCTTTGTAAACACACATGGCCTTCAATTCCGGACATATTTTCTCTTCAAAAACCCAATGGCGCTCCTTCTCTTCTGAGCATTGTAGTTCGCCCGCAGAACACTTTACATACACATATGGGGTGCGTTCTTACTCAGAAGAAATGGGGTTACAAATTTTGGGGGGCTTTTTTCCTATTTTCTTTTGTGAAAATGAACAATTTAGGGCAACACCAGCATTTTAGTGAAATTATTAAATTTTTTTTCTTCATTTTCCCATCCAACTTTAACGAAAATTTGTCAAACACCTGTGGGGTGTTAAGGCTCACTATACCCCTTGTTACATTCCGTAGTGGGTGTAGTTTCCAAAATGGGGTCACATGTGGGTATTTATTTTTTTGTGTTTATGTCAGAACCGCTGTAAAATCAGCCACCCCTGTGCAAATCACCAAGTTAGGCCTCAAATGTACATGGTGCGCTCTCACTCCTGAGCCTTGTTGAGCACCCGCAGAGCATTTCGGGTTATTTCCGTTTTGCAACAGCTGGAGGCTCCGTTTTGGAAACACGTTTTTCATTTTTATTGGGGGGGGGGGGAGACAGTGTAAGGGGGTGTATATGTAGTGTTTTACCCTTTATTATGTGTTAGTGTAGTGTAGTGTTCTTAGGGTACATTTACACTGGCGGGTTTACAGTGAGTTTCCCGCTAGGGGTATGCGTTGTGGCGGAAAATTTTCCGCAGCTCAAACTTCAAGCAGGAAACTCCCTGTAAACTCGCCTGTGTGAATGTACCCTGTAGATTCACATGGGGGGGGGGGGGGGGGGGGGGGGGTGCGGCGGGGGGGGGGGGGGGGGGGGGGGGGGGGGGGGGGGGGGGGTGGGGGGGGGGGGGTGGAGGGGGGGGGGGGGGGGGGGTGGGGGGTGGTTGGAAAAACTTCAATTAGGTTCTGTTACCTAACTCAGTATTTCCAACCAGTGTGCCTCACTCTGTTGCAAAACTACAACTCCCGGCATGTACTGATCGCCAAAGGCCATTGTTAGAGGCCAAGCCCGACCCGCTTATAGAACGGGAACGGACTCAGGGCGTACAGGTACGCCCTTGGCCTTTAAGGGGTTAAAAGGACATTTCAAGATGGCTCTACCATGCTGGATGAAGTACTTAGGAAGAAATCCCAGCTGGTGAGACAAGATTTAAGGTCATGCCTACATAACCCTCCTACATTATTCACTTATGCTAAGGACTGCCTTTACATGAAGATTTCTTGTTTTAGGTACTGTCTGCCATGATGTCAAGAAGATTACAATAAATATATAGAAACAAAGAACTCACTCTCTCCATGGTCAGACCGGGTAATAATTTAGCGTTCCGGTTACATTTAACAACTACTGATCCCAGAAAGCCTTCACAAATCCTATAGAATTCTAAAATGAGCTGGGAAAAGCATTAATCAGTGGACTGACCTCAAACAGTGACCTCTTAGTGCTGTGTCCAGTAGGTGCACTACAAATCCGAGCCAGAAGTGACCTAGCCCATAAAAGCCATTACATTACAAGCCGGGCCCAAATGGCATCTGTCCCAGGACTGGTGCTTAGCAAATGAGGTACCAATATGTGAAAGGGGTCAAAATGGAATCCTGGGAACTAAAGGCCTGTAAGTTTCACATTCGTTGTGGATAAGATGTATGATGTGTGTATGTTTAAGTGTGTGTGCGTATGTATATATGGATGTATGATGAGTGTATCAATGTAGGTATGAAGTGTGTATATGTATTAGGGATGTAAGAAAAAATCGATTCGCACGATTATCGCGATTTTTCACTTGCCGATATTGAATCAATTCAAAATATTTTTGAAATCGATTCTTTTAGTGATGTGGAATTTTTATCTCCTGACGCCCGGAACAGCATGTCCCGGACATCAGGAGATACAAGTTCCACATTTTGTCAGCCGGATCTGACGTGGCAATGCTCTGGGTGTATGGAGCGGGCTCCGACTCGTGCCCGCTCCATACTCTGCGGCCCCCGGCTGATTTCAGTAGCCGGGGGCCGCTGATGCATCACCGCCGCTAATATCAATCATGCGGCGCTCTGCAGTCTGTATGGAGCAGGCTCCCGACTCGTGCCCGCTCCATACTCCGCAGCTCCCGGCTGTTCTCAGTAACCGGGGGCCACCGCTAATAGACAGCATTCGGCGATCGCCGCGGCTGGCTATTAACCCTTTAGATCGCCGCTGCCAAAGCTGACAGCGGCGTCTAAAGGGATCTGTGAATGCTCCCTGGTGGGCTAGTGGGGTGGATCGACCCCCCCCCGTAGCGCGATCGTGGGCGGGCGATCCACTGTGGAGGTAGCCGGAGGGCTTACCTCTGCTTCCCTGCTCTCTGTGGCTCTGTCATTGATAGAGCCTGGCTGGACCAGGCTCTATCAATGGATCGCAGATCATTGGAGTTCAACTCTATTCATCTGTCTGAGGAATCTAATGATTCCTAAAAGACTAATAAAGTGTATAAAAAAATTAAATAAAAATAAAGTTTTAATAAAAGTGTAAAAGACATTGTTTTTTAGACAGAATCGGGATATATCGCGATGTATCGTCACCTAGACGGTATCGCGATATATCGAATCGCGATTGGAATCGTATCGCCAAATTCTTGGCGATTCACACCCCTAATATGTATCATAGATTTGTGTATGATAGATGTGTATGTATGACAGATGTGTGTATGTATGTGAGATGTGACAGTAAAAGGATGTCTGGGCATGCTGGGATTTGAAGTTTTGCAAAAGCTGTAGGCTCACACCTGAAGTTAACACTGCTGCAAAAATAGAGTTATCCAGACACTGTTCCTCCAACTATTCCAAAAATACAAAGTTAAATTCCAACCATGCGTCCCTAAATGTAACAGATCTACGCCATAAAGAATACAGAAAAAATATACAAGAGTATGATAATCCAAAAATATTGAAAATTTTATTAAATATATGTGCTGAAAATGACATACACTTAAAACATTTAAAAAATTCTACAAAGTAGATGGAGTAATAGCAAAATAATGCTGGTGGAACCGACTGACAAGTGGAGACTACACATCTCGCATACATCACCAAGTCGCAGATATCATTACCACAATGGAGAGGAATGAATGTGCAAGCCTCCACCAGTCAATGTTTCGCTCCAAGGCTTCATCAGGGGCGTTGGGTGGTGAAGGCTTGCAAGTTCATTCCTCCCCATTGTGGTAATGATGTCTGCGACTTGATGATGCATACTTATC
This sequence comes from Hyla sarda, assembly GCF_029499605.1. Lineage (NCBI taxonomy): Eukaryota > Metazoa > Chordata > Amphibia > Anura > Hylidae > Hyla > Hyla sarda. Next base: position 266,319,691 of record NC_079189.1, on the reverse strand, counting down.
TACATTCTTAGCCTTTTGGACCCTGTGGCCTACATGTCTTATGCACTTTGCCATTTTAGTTTTTATCTATGTACTGTAACCATTATGGTCCTGTAATCAATATGGTTCCTACCTACTATGTTTACATGTTTGATTAGGCTGTATGCTAGGTGGGTAGTCTCCACTTGTCAGTCGGTTCCACCAGCATTATTTTGCTATTCCTCCATCTACTTTGTAGACTTTTTTTTATGTTTTTAAGTGTATGTAATTTTGAGCATATATGTTTAATAACATTTTCAATATTTTGGGATCATCATACACTTGTGTTTTTGCAAAAACCATAGAAACAAGTTGCAGCATTACAGGACCGGCAAAGGAGGATACACATGATGACATAGAAACATATATAAAATGCATGCATAAAAAATAAAAATAAATTATAAACACTGTACTTTTATCACTAAACCTTTGCACTAATTTATGAAGATGCATGTTATACACTTACTATATTGTGTCTGGTGGTAGAGTAAAGGCAATTTCCAATAATCATATTGGTATGTGTGTGTGTTTGTGTGTAAAGCATAAAATCGAAGAGGAAAGTGTTACAGAGCTAGGCTGCCAAACTCCAGAGTGGAGTGAGTCAGCAGAGTGAGGGAGGGGGAGGAGTTATCACAGTGCAGGTAAGAGAAGGACACACACCTTTAGGGAAGATGGAAAAGACATTGAGTAACTGTAATATGCTATATTTTTTTGTTAAATATCGGTAATAAAGACATAAAAATTATATGTACATGATCAGGATTAGCTATTGAGTAACATAACAGTTTCGTTTTTTGTGGGATCTGATAGGTACACTTCAAAGGGGTACTCCGCTGCTAGACATCTTATCCCCTATTGAAAGGATGGGGGATAGAATGTCTGATTGCTGGGGTCCCTCCGCTAAGAACCCCCGCAATCTCTCCTGCAGCACCCGTCATCCGCTGCATGGAGAGAACCTAGCTCCATGCCTTATGACGGGCAATACAGAGGCCAGAGTATCGTGATGTCACAGCCTGCCCCTCATGACATCACAGCCTGCCCCCTCAATGCAAATCTATGGGAGGGGGCGTGGCGGCCATCTAGCCCACTCCCATAGACTTGTATTGAGAGGGTGGGCCGTGACATCATGAGGGACGGGGCCGTGATGTCACAATACTCCGGCCCCTGTTACCCCGTCATCAGGCACGGAGCGAAGTTTACTCCGTGCAGCAGTTAACAGGGGGGTTCCGCAGGAGAGAGCGTGGGGTTCCCAACAGCGGGACCCCTACGATCAGACATCTTAGCCCCTATCCTTTGAATAGGGGATAACATGTCAAAGGGCGGCGTAACCCTTTAAAGTGTACCTATCAGAGCCCACAAAAAAAAACAAAAAAAAACTGATATATTAATACCTAATCGTGATCATGTACCTATAATTTATATGTCTCTATTATCGATATTTAACACAAAAATTGCATATTACAGCTACTCGATGTCTTTTCCATCTTCGCAAAGGGAGAGGGTGTGTCCTTCTGATTTTCTGTGTTTCCTTTCTTTAATGTCTGATTGAAAATTTTCTATGTGTTTTTGTAACCTTTCTTCCAAATTAGAGAATTCAGGATTACTTTTGAAAGCTTGTATCTCTTCAATCTGACTCTCCAAATGGGCACCAACAACGATGAAGGCCTTTTTATCGTATGTTAATAAATAATCAAGCATACGTAGTGAATTCTCGGTCAGGAGTTGTTGCCACCCTTGTATGAACTCCTTATCCTCCTGATGTGAATTGGGCAAGATGTTAATTCGTAGACCCCTGTATAATATCTTCTGTTGGAGATAGGTCTCTAGGCTCGCTATCTCTACAGCAATGAAACGTATGGATGTAGCTGTGCAGGAATAAAACAAATGGTGCTGTAGGACCAGTGGTGGTAAGTATGTTATGGGCAAAAAGCAAAAAACAACACACAGTGTGCTTCTTTAAGAAATATAGTACAACAGAAAAAAGGAAAGGAAACAAAGATAAACATACCTTTTCCATTTCCTTAAAGTCTTCATCTAGCTTAGTCCCTTCTGCTCCTCCAACTTTTTCACTTACAAGCTAAAACAAAATGATAAAAGATTTCTTTAAAAAGAGCACGCGTTTGAAAGGTTTAAAATTTAGATGGGCACTATCAAATCAAACTTTTTGTATGTTGTTACTGATGAAAATGTAAAAATTTAAGACCTTCTGTAATATGGTGTTTTAACATTTTTTAAATATTTAGTAAAGTAAAACAGCTCCTGAAAATCCCACCACTAGGGGTCCCCATACTTACTGGGCTACTAATCAGTCCTGAAGCATCAGGCTTGTCCATAAGTCATGACTGATGGACAAGGTTGCATGAGCAGGCACACCAATCACCTCCAACCACCACAAGGGATGGACACGCCCCCTTCTCTTGAGATGAACACTTTGAGCTGATAAAATGCAGTATCTTTATAATAAACATTGGTGATAGAGGCATAAAAATTACATGGTCAGGTGTAGGTACTGAGTAACAATTATTTTTTGCGGGATCTGACAGGTATGCTTTAAGCTCTTATTACATTTTATTTTACTCATAATTTTTTGTTTTTAATCCAGTAGGGATGCTGGGAGGCCAGAAAACTCTTCTTGTACAGTGGCGAATATCTCTGCAATACAGTATCTAATATGTGTACGAGAGAACAACGTCAGATATACTGCCTGAAGAAATTGGAGGCATATGGCCAAGAAGTATGTGCACAGAGACTGTTTATTCAGTGCTTTTCAGACTAAGCTATTACAACATGCAGCATTGATATAAAACAAAATCAAAGAAAAGCAATTCAATTAATCGTGTGTTTTCATCATTCAACACAATAAGGTAGATAATAATTCAGCAGTCATTAGTTCCACAGCAGTTGTAGGTCAAACAATAATAAACTGAAACAAGTAGGGCTGCGACTATTGATTATTTTCATAATGTATAAGTAGTCAGATTATTATTTCGATTAATTGACTAATCTGATAAAAAATAACCATAGTTGAGAAGAAAATAATTTGTGAATTAGATTAGGAAGGGAGTTAATGAGGGGAGGGGATCATACTGAAGGTCTTCTGTGAGTTTTAGATAAGTGATGCATTGTGTGTTTAGAGAGAGTTTGTGGTAGAGCCCTGCGCGGGACTGTTTTTTCAATCCTGCTCCCAATGATTTTTTTGAACAATCTCTCCCGCTACATCAGGGTGTTTGCTCGACTCCCACCCGCATCGACAACATGTGTGTCCATTACTGTCCTCTCTCACTAACATAGGAATGTACAGACCCTAGGGTGCAATGATCTGCAGTCTGCACATACCCCCCCCCATGTGTATAGCAGTGTGCCCGTGTACATTCCTATACAGGTGGGGGTATGTGCAGAGCATTGCACCCTATTCTGTAGTACAGACTAGGGTGAAATGCTCTGCACATATCACCCATGTGTATAGCAGTGTAGTGTACACTCCTATACAGGTGGGGGTATGTGCTGACTGCAGAGCATTGCTTGCCAGTGTCTGTAGAAGACACTAGGGTGCAATGTTCTGTAGAGCACTTACCCCCATGGTAATGGAAGTGCAGACAAAGGGCTCTGGCTGGGAGGATCACCGACGGATAGTCAGTGCACTTACCTCCCCCGCAGCACAGCACACTGTGTGAATTTTAAGTGGGGAACATCGGTGGCAGTGTGTGTGCGTGCGTGTGCCCATTGTCCGAGCACGCTCTGACCTACTGGGCTCGGTGGCAAAAGATGATGGATCGTCTTCAGAATCGTCTAAGATGGAGTACAGACGATCCTCCAAGGCAGACTCAGTGCGGGCTACACAAAATGGGGGTGCGGCAGGGGAGGATACAGGACTGGAAAGAGAAGCAGCCCAACTGGGAGTCACCGAGTCGGACTTATACTGAGGCTGCTGCGTTGGCGAAGGATTTTGTGGGATTTGAGGGATGTGGAGGCATAGTGCCTGACTGCCCAACAGCAGCTTCCTGACTTCCCGCACGTTTTGGGTTGGGTCCCGTGGGATCCCAATCCAAATTCAGGCCCCCTAGTTTGTGGCTAGATGCTGTGCTTTGCTGAGGCTGAGAAGAGCAGCTTTTTATTATAGTTAAATATGTATTATAATAATTATTTTAACCCGGACAATAGACAAATGTAAGGGTGCGTTCACACGGCCGTTTGCCCCCGTTCCGTTTAAAAAAAAAAAACGGATTTAAAAAAACGGATTTAAAAAAACGGATAGAAACAGCTAATCAAGCGGGTATCCGTTTGGAAGCATTTGTAACCGTTTTTAATCCGTTTTTTTAATGAAAAAATCAGTCACCTACAGACTCCTGCAGCCAGGACTAGTACTACTCCCATCATGGAACAGACTAGTTTCCATGTTGGGAGTAGTAGTTCCTGGCTTCAGGAGTCTGCCGGCAGCTGGGGAGACTACATTAGTGCTTGTACTACTACCCCCATCATGGATCAGACTCTGTTCCATGATGGGGGTTGTAGTACAGGGGCTGAGGGATTGATCGCACCGGGTCTCCCTTCTGACACCTGATGCGATCAGAAGTTATTAAGCAGGGGAGCGAGCGGCATGGTCCACAAACCTGCGATGTACACAATGTATTTTACTTTCATTTCTAAATTCCTGCGGGGAGCGGGGAGCTCTGAATGGCAATGCCAATCATGGCTGCAGGGATTTTTAAAATGGACAATGTATATTAAAAGCGCTGTGGGGGGCAAGATATACAGCGCTATATATCTAGCCCCCAGCACATTTATAAAGATATAACCCCCGGCAGCACAAAAATATATACCCCGCAGTATATATGTGTGTGTGACCCCCGCCAGCGCATTTATAATGCAACCCCCGCCTGCGCCTTTATAATTATATACTCCCGCCAGTGCAATTATCAATATATACCCCCCGCCTGCGCCTTTATAATTATATACCCCCCGCCAGCGCAATTATCAATATATATATCTGGCCCCCACAGCACTTCTCTATAATATGCCCCTGCAGCGCGATGTATGAATAGTATTTTACTGGCAGAGCATCGCACCAGCCGCTGCCAGCGCGATGCTGCTGATAGAATACTATTCATACATCGCGCTGCAGGGGCATATTATATAGAAGTGCAGTGGGGGCCAGATATATAGTATTATCTGCCCCCACAGTACTTCTATTTAATATGCCCCTGCAGGCTGCAGCGCAATGTATGAATAGTATTCCATCAGCAGCATCGCGCTGGTGCGCTGCTCTGCCAGTAAAATACTATTCATACATCGAGCTGCAGTAATGACATATGCACCAACCCGGGGGGGTGGGGGGGAGGGTTGGGGCTCACATAAATGCGCTGGCGGGGGGGGGTATATAATTATTAAGGTGCAGGCGGGGGGGGGGGGGTCACAAATGCGCCGGCGGGGGGTATATTTCGATAATTGCGCTGGCGTGGGGTATATAATTATAAAGGCGCAGGCGGGGGTTACATTATAAATGCGCTGGCGGGGGTCACACACACACATATACATATATACACACACACACACATATATATATGTATATATATATATACATGATTAAAGTCCATTCAGATAGAAAAAACGCCAAGGATGCAGCACTCCAAAAAATATGAAGTGGTTTATTTTCTCATCTTCAGTGAAGCAACGTTTCTGCTCCTATGGAGCCATTTTCAAGCTTGAAAATGGCTCCATAGGAGCAGAAATGTTGCTTCACTGAAGATGAGAAAATAAACCACTTCATATTTTTTGGAGTGCTGCATCCTTGGCGTTTTTTTCTATATTATTTTTATATATATATATATATATATGTATATACACGCACACACACACTGCGGGGTATATATTTTTGTGCTGGCGGGGGTTATATCTTTATAAATGTGCTGGGGGGCTAGATATATAGCGCTATATATCTTGCCCCCCACAGCACTTTTAACCCTTTAAGGACCGGGCATTTTTCATTTTTTTGCTCTTTCGTTTTTTTCCTCCTTACCTTTATAAAATCATATGGCTGTATTATGGCTTATTTTTTGCACCACTAATTCTACTTTACAATGATATCAGTCATTTTAACCAAAAATCTACGGCGAAACGGGAAAAAAAATCAATGTGCGACAAAATTGAAAAAATACAGCCATTTTGCAACTTTTGGGGGCTTCCGTTTCTACGTAGTACATTATTCGGTAAAAATGACACCTTTATTCTCTAGGTCTATACGGTTAAAATGATACCCTACTTACATAGTCACATAGTTAGTACGGTCGAAAAAAGACATATGTCCATCAAGTTCAACCAGGGAATTAAGGGGTAGGGGTGTGGCGAGATATTGGGGAAGGGATGGGATTTTATATTTCTTCATAAGCATTAATCTTATTTTGTTCCAGGAATGTATCTAATCCTGTTTTAACCCCTTAAGGACCGGGGGGTTTTCCGTTTTTGCATTTTCGTTTTTTTGCTCCTTGCCTTTAAAAAATCATAACTCTTTCATTTTTGCACCTAAAAATCCATATGATGGCTTATTTTTTGCGCCACCAATTCTACTTTGTAATGACGTCAGTCATTTTGCCCAAAAATCTACGGTGAAACGGAAAAAAAAATCAATGTGCGACAAAATTGAAAAAAAAAAACGCAGTTTTGTAACTTTTGGGGGCTTCTGTTTCTACGTAGTACATTTTTTGGTAAAAATTACACCTTATCTTTATTCTGTAGGTCCATATGATTAAAATGATACCCTACTTATATAGGTTTGATTTTGTCGGACTTCTGGAAAAAGTCATAACTACATGCAGGAAAATTACCGTATTTATCGGGGTATACCACGCACCGGCCTATAACACGCACCCTCATTTTACCAAGGATATTTGGGTTAAAAAAGTTTTTTACCCAAATATCCATGGTAAAATGAGGGTGCGTGTGTGCGCGTGTATACCCCGATACACCCCCAGGAAAGGCAGGGGGAGAGAGGCCGTCGCTGCCCGCTTCTCTCCCCCTGCCTTTCCTGGGGTCTAGAGCACTGCTGTCGGCCCTTTTCACCCCCTGGTTATCGGCGCCGCTGCCCGTTCTGTCCCCGACTATCGGTGCTGGCGCCGATAGCCAGGGGGAGAGAAGCGGCGCCGACAGCCAGGGGGAGAGAAGGGGCAGCGGCACCCATTGCCGGCGCCGCTGCCCCGTTGCCTCCCCCCATCCCCGGTGGCATAATTACCTGAGTCGGGTCCGCGCTGCTGCAGGCCTCCGTCGTGCGTCCCCAGCGTCGTTGCTATGCACGGCGCGGCGCACTGACGTCATGCGCCGCGCCGTTCAGCGCATAGCAACGCCTAAAAAGTGCGTGTTATACGCCGATAAATACGGTAATACGTTTAAAATTGTCATCTTCTGACCCCTATAACTTTTTTATTCTTCCGTGTTTGGGGCGGTATGAGGGCTCATTTTTTGCGCCGTGATCTGAAGTTTTTAACGGTACCATTTTTGCATTGATAGGACTTATTGACCAAAAATGCACCATTTTGGACTTTGGAATTTTTTTGCGCGCACGCCATTGACCGAGCGGTTTAATTAATGATATATTAATGATATATTTTTATAATTCGGACATTTCCGCACGCGCCGATACCATATATGTTTATTTTTATTTACACAGTTTTTTTTTTTTTATTGGAAAAGGGGGGTGATTCAAACTTTTAATAGGGGAGGAGTTAAATGATCTTTATTCACTTTTTTTTGCAGTGTTATAGCTCCCATAGGGACCTATAACACTGCAGACACTGATCTTTATCATTGATCACTGGTTTGTCATAAGAAACCAGTGATCAACGATTCTGCCGCATGACTGCTCATGCCTGGATCTCAGGCACTGAGCAGTCATTCGGCGATCGGACAGCGAGGAGGCAGGTAGAGGCCCTCCCGCTGTCCTGTCAGCTGTTCGGGATGCCGCGATTAGCCGCGGCTATCCCGAACAGCCTGACTGAGCTAGCCGGCAACTTTCACTTTCAGCCGGCTCAGCTCTGAGCGTGCGGCTAAAGGGTTAATAGCGCGCGGCGCCGCAATCGGCGCTGCGCGCTATTAGAGGCGGGTCCCGGCTTCACTATGACGCCGGGCCCGCCGTGATATGACGCGGGGTTACTGGGTTAAAGCTGTTAATTTTTCCTGCTGTGACCAGTTCCTGAGGTAGACTGTTCCATAAGTTCACAGTTCTCATGGTAAAGAAGGCGTGTCGCCCCTTGAGACCCCATGATGGGGGTTGTAGTACAAACATTAATGTAGTACTACTACTAATGTAGTCCCCCCCAGCCACTGTCAGACTCCTGCAGCCGGGGAATTACTACTCCCATCATGATGAGTAGTAGTAGTCCCACAACACAGTAGGAGTCTGCTGATGTTACCTCTTCTGAGCATGCTCAGATGTAATTATTTTTAAACCCGGGTGCAAACGCATGACATTAAAGGTTCATCCGTTTGCCACAGACTTCAATGTTAAAATTATGATGTCAGTGTTTTCTTCCTTTTTTTTCACGGAAGAAAAATACTGCATGTGCCGATTTTTCTTCCGTGAAAAAAATGGAAAGGAGTGCAAACGGATGTAAAAGGATTGTAAAAAACTCCCATTGACACGAATGGGATTTTTTTTTAAACAGTTATTAATCCGTTTGCAATCTGCAAAAGCGGAGCTGAAACAGGGATAAAAAACAGGGGGCAAACGGCCGTGTGAACGCACCCTAAGTCCTAATGTGCTCTCCAGCAGACCAGAGAAGTAGATTGCTGATGAAACTGATCAGTGCTGAAAATTTATCTCAATAAATATTTAAATCACCCCTTCCCATAACCCAAACCCCCAAGCCCCCCCCCCCCGGTCAAAAAAAACCAAACACAATAAATTAAACAATATTTTTTTATCGGCGCGTGCATAAATCTCAAATGTCAGAAATTGATACTTTTTGGCCACATCGCACCCCATAAAAATAAAATGAAAAGTAATCAATCAAAGTCACATATAGGTAAAAGTGGTACCAATAAAAACTAAATAAATGGGACAAAATAGAGTGATTACATTTTTTTTTTTTTTTTTTAAAGTAGAACAATAATAAAAAAGATTGTAAACAAGAGTATAAATTTGCAGGTGACACTGATGACAATGGTTCTCACCTTGTCCCGGTCCGTGGCAGGGATCTCCTGTAATCTTCTCCAGTATCTTCGCTTTGGGCACCAATGAAATAACCGCTGCTGGCCAGGACCCTGCAGAAAGCAGCAGCAGATTGGGGCATGGGTGGAGCTTCGTGACGTCACCGTTGCTGCTCTTTGCTGGGTCCCGAGAACTGCAGCGGTTATGTCATTAAGCTCCACTTATGCCCCAAGCCGGTTCCCAGAACAAAGATACCGAAGAAGACTACAGGAGATACCCGCCACGGACCGGGCCAAGGCGAGTACCGTTGTCATCAGTGTCACCTGCACTACCTGTCGGTACCGACAGGTTAGTGCAGGTGACACTGGTGACAGATTTCCTTCAATCGTATTGACCCACATATTGAATAGAACATGTCTCTTACTGTGAAGTGCACTGCGTAAAAGAAAACAAAAACAAAACACACCTCCAAAAGTTGAAAAATTGCGTTAATCTTTTCACTTTCCCCACAAAATAATTTTTTGGTTACGCCGTAGATTTTATGGTAAAATAAAAAGGTGTCATTTCAAAGAACAATTGGTAATGTTAAAAAAACAAGCCCTCATATGGGTCTGTGAAAGAAAAACTAAAAGTTATGAATTTTAGAAGGCAAGGAGGAAAAAAACGAAGTTTCAAAAAATGAAACTTGCTTTGTCCTTAAACAGGTACTCCGGCCCTTAACATCGTATCCCCTATCAAAACGATGGGGAATAAGATGTCTTATGGCAGGGGTCCTGCCACTGGGAACCCCCCCCCCCCCCCGAATATCCCTGCTGCACCCACTTGTCATTAGCTGCACGGAGCGAAGATCGCTCAGAGACTGATGACTCACGATACAGGGGCCGGAGTATCGTGACGTCACGGCTCCACCCCTTGTGACATCACGCCCCGGCTCCGCACCTCGTGACATCCCACCCCATCACCTCAATGCAAGTCTAAAGGAGGGGGCATGGCAGCCATCATGCCCCATCCCATAGGCTTGCATTGAGGGGGGGGTGACATAACGAGGGGGTGGAGCTATGACGTCACGATACTCTGACCCCTGTATTGCGAGTCATCAGACACTGAGCGATCTTCATTCCGTGCAGCTAATGACAAGTGGGTGCAGCAGGGAGATTTGGGGGGCCCCAGCGGCAGGACCCCTGCGATCAGACCTCTTATTCCCCATCCTTTGAATAGGGGAGTAGATGTCTACGGCCGGAGTACCCCTTTAAGGCCAAAATTAAGGAGTAAAATTTTATTTTTTCCTTGTAAGGGCTATATCCCCCCTCTCCGTTTCTTTCCTGTGGCCAGATAGGAGGGGCAGTACATTCCCGGTTGTTCATATCACAAGAAGAGGGGACCAGCACACACAACCTTTCACTTCCTGCATCATCTTTAGCACAGAACTTGACAACCAGGGAGGATAACTGAAGAAAGGAGCTACCGGAAGCAGAAGATCACATGTGCTGGACCCCTCTTCACTAAACAGGCTACTAAGGACCACAGTTACACACACACACACACACACACACATATATATTATATATTTCAGGGATGTGGAAATCCTATCGCCCGATGCCCGGGACATGTAGCTTTGGGCGCCGGGCAGGTGAATTTTTCATAGATTTAGCCCTGTATCGGGCTAGCAGGGACAGACCAACTTCCCCCTTATTTTCTGTAATGCTGGTGTGAGGCGCAGGAGCGGATGCTGTCTGCTCAGGGTGTATGGAGGGGGCGGTGGCCCCCAGCTGACCGCAGAGCCCGAGGTCGCACGTTTGCATTACATAATTAAGCCACGCCCCCTTATCTCCCCTCCCGGAGGATGGAGGACGCTGCTGAACATTACACAAGAAGACACAGCAGGGTGAGAGAAAGGACTTCTACAGCTCGGTACACAGCTCCCCCCTCCCCCTCCCCCTGCTCTGTCTCCACAGGACCTAATCCACCACGGGGAGGTTGCATGTTTGTACAGGGAAAACAGAGCGTGGTGGGGGGGGGGGGGGGGGGGGACGTCCGGCGTGAGGCGAGATTTTCAAACCCATGTAACCTCACACGGCGGTGTGACTACAGTTCTGATGTCCACTCATCAGGAAGGCTGGTTGTATATGTATGGTGTGAGTGGATGTGTGTATGTTATGTATAATGTGTGTATGTAATGCATAATGTGTGTATGATGTCTATCTATGTGTGATGTGTGTAATGTATAATGTGTGTATGAAATGTATAATGTGTGTATGATGTCTGTCTGTGTGATGTGTGTATGTAATGTATAATGTGTGTATGATGTCTGTCTATGTAATGTATAATGTGTGTATGTAATGTATAATGAGTGTATGATGTCTGTATGATGTGTGTATGTAATGTATAATGTGTGTATGATGTGTGTATGTAATGTATAATGTGTGTATGTAATGTATAATGTGTGTATGATGTCTGTCTTTGTGATGTGTGTATGAGGTCTGTCTATGTGTGATGTGTGTATGTAACGTATGAGTGTATGATGTCTGTCTGTGTGATGTGTGTATGTAATGTATAATGTGTGTATGTAATGTATAATGTGTGTATGATGTCTGTCTATGTGTGATGTGTGTATGTAACGTATGAGTGTATGATGTCTGTCTGTGTGATGTGTGTATGTAATGTATAATGTGTGTATGATGTCTGTCTGTGTGATGTGTGTATGTAATGTATAATGTGTGTATGATGTCTGTCTGTCTGTGTGATCTGTGTATATAATGTATGATGTGGGAGGGCAGTGGCAGGTGTATGTATGATGTGTGCATATGTATGGTGTGAGTGTATATGTGTATGATGTATCTGTGATGTGTGTATGTGTGAAGTATGTAATGTATGATGTGGGGGGGCAGTGGCAGGGGTGTGTGTGTGTGTTTATGTGTGTGTGTACGATATGGGGGCAGTGGCTGGTGTATGTATGATATGTATGCATGAAAGTTTTGTATAGGGGCGGACTGTCACGTCAGGCATTAGGGCAGGGGGGGGGGCACTGCCACCGCCGCCAGTTGTGCCATCTAATTTTATTTATTTTTAGTGGCTTCTGGCCACCCACACTAAACTGCACCCCCAGAATCCCACCCCCTTCATACTCACCCGCCGACCAAGAACCCCACGGATGCACGCAAACACACCCGAACCAAAACTACAACTTCCAGTATGTTGCACCGTAACCTAAACTGTAGAACTATAAAGTGTAACATGCTGGGAGTTGTAGTTTTGGTTCAGGTCAGCTGCAGAGCCATAGGCTGCATCAGGGCATGCTGGGAGTTGTTGTTACTAACTGCAATTCCCAGTATTCCTTGACACATCCTATGGCTCTGCAGCTGACACGAACCAAAACTATAACTCCCAGCATGTTACACAATAACCTTAACTGTACTACTCTACAGTACAACATGCTGCAACACCCACACAACCATAGGCTGTATCAGGGCATGCTGGGTGTTGTAGTTGTCTAGTAACTAAATGCAACTTCCAGCATTTTTCTGACACAAAATGCAGCACATTAACTGGAGAAACAGAACACCCCCCAGTAACACATAAGTCCCTATGAAGAACAAAAAATAGTGATTAAAATATTTTAAAAAGTGCGTATATATGTGAATAAGCCCCTTTCCTAATAAAAGTTTCCAATTTTCTTTATAAAAATAATGTACAAAAATAAACATGTATCTCTGCATGTGGAAGTGTCCAGACTATTAAAATATAATGTTAATTAAACCGTACGGTGAACGGTGTAAATGTAAAAAAATGTCCAGAATTGCTCATTTTTGGTCACTTCATATGAGAAATTTTTTATAAGGTGATCAAAAAGTTACATCTAGAATTTTCTGGGCTTGCCTCGGGCATAAAAGGAGCTAGCTACAGCACTCCCGCCGCTAATAGCCTGGCATGCTGCGATCGCCGTGGCTGCTATTAAACCATTAGATCACCGCTGTCAAAGATGACAGAAGTGTCTAAAGAGATCTTATATCCATCCCTGGTGGTCTAGTGGGGTGGATCGTACTATTTTGGTTGAAATTATTTTATCTACCAGGACAAGTGGATTGTGTTCTGCTTTAGTCCCTTGGACAAGTATTTTTTTTTTTTTTTTTTTTTTTATTTCCACACCCCTGTATTTATAGGCACCCTGATTGAAAACCACAGATCTTTTGTTTCAATGTGTGGGATGGCTGATGTGTGGGAGGGAGGAAAATGGAATTGTGGTATTTGTAGTAAAAAAAAAAAAAAGTCAAACAGGAAATACAAGTTCACAAAAAGCTAGCCACAGTATTATGGTAATCTCATGACATAGCCATTTAGCGCCAAGACAAGCGCAGATCCTTCCTAAGCATGTCCATTACTGCCTGCAAGGTATGTACTAAAATCACCTTATGGTGGAGAACCCCTTTAAGCATTAACCCCTTAAGGACCCCGCCAATTTTCACTGTAGGACCTGGCCATTTTTTGCACATGACTACTGTCACTTTAAGCATTAATAACTCTGGGATGCTTTTACCTTTCATTCTGATTCCGAGATTGTTTTCTCGTGACATATTCTACTTTATGTTAGTGGTGAAATTTTGTTGATACTTGCATCATTTCTTGGTGAAAAATTCCAAAATATGATGAACAAATTGAAAATTTAGCATTTTTTTTTTTTACTTTGAAGCTCTCTGCTTATAAGGAAAATGAACATTCCAAATAAATTATATTTTGATTCACATATACAATATGTCTACTTTATATTTTCCTCATAAAGTTGAAATGTTTTTACTTTTGGAAGACATCAGAGGGCTTCAAAGTTCAGCAGCAATTTTCCAATTTTTCACAAAAATTTTCAAAATCGAAATTTTCAGGGACCAGTTCAGTTTTGAAGTGGATTTGAAGGGTCTTCATATTAGAAATACCCCACAAATGACCCCATTATAAAAACTGCACCCCTCAAAGTATCCAAAATGACATGCAAAAGGTTTAACCCTTTAGGTGTTTCACAGGAATAGCAGCAAATTGAAGGAGAAAATTCTAAATCTTCATTTTTTACACAGTAGACCCAGTTTTTGAACTTTTACAAGGGGTAAAAGGAGAGAAATCTTCCTAAAATGTGTAACCCAATTTCTCTAGAGTAAGGAAATACCTCATATGTGTATGTCAAGTGCTCTGTGGGTGCACTAGAGGGCTCAGAAGGGAAGGAGCAACAGTGAGATTTTGGAGAGAGTTTTTCTTAAAAAGTTTTTGGGGAACATGTTACATTTAAGAAGCCCCTATGGTGCCAGAACAGCAAAAAAAAGAAAAAAAAAGAAAAAGAAAAAAAAAAAACTTACATGGCATACTACAGGGTAGGCCCTTTATATGGATACACCTTAATAAAATGGGAATGGTTGGCGATATTAACTTCCTGTTTGTGGCACATTAGTATATGTGAGGGGGAAACTTTTCAAGATGGGTGGTGACCATGGCGGCCATTTTGAAGTCGGCCATTTTGAATCACTGTTTTTTCAATAGGAAGGTCATGTGACACATCAAACTTATTGGGAATTTCACAAGAAAAACAATGAAGTGCTGGGTTTTAACGTAACTTTATTCTTTCATGAGTAATTTACAAGTTTCTGACCACTTATAAAATGTGTTCAATGTGCTGCCCATTGTGTTGGATTGTCAATGCAACCCTCTTCTCCCACTCTTCACACACTGATAGCAACACCGCAGGAGAAATGCTAGCACAGGCTTCCAGTATCCGTAGTTTCAGGTGCTGCACATCTCGTATCTTCACAGCATAGACAATTGCTGTGACACATCTCGTATCTTCACAGATGACCCCAAAGATAAAAGTCTAAGGGGGTCAGATCAGGAGACCTTGGGGGCCATTCAACTGGCCCACGACGACCAATCCACTTTCCAGAAAACTGTTCATCTAGGAATGCTCGGACCTGACACCCATAATGTGGTTGTGCACCATCTTGCTGGAAAAACTCAGGGAACGTGCCAGTTTCAGTGCATAAAGAGGGAAACACATCATCATGTAGCAATTTTGCATTTCCAGTGGCCTTGAGGTTTCCATTGATGAAGAATGGTCCCACTATCTTTGTACCCCATATACCACACCATACCATCAATTTTTGTGTTCCAACAGTCTTGGAGGGATCTATTCAATGTGGGTTAGTGTCAGACCAATAGCGCTGGTTTTGTTTGTTAACTTCACCATTCACATAAAAATGTGCAAACTGAGGGTCCTGTACCAATTTTTGTTTTGCCCATTCTGTAAATTCAGTGTACCGATCTGGGTCATCCTCGTTGAGATGCTGCAGTAGCTGGAGTTTGTATGGGTGCCATTTGTGAGTAGCTAATATCTGCTAAAGGGATGTTCGACTAATGCCACTCTCCAGTGACATGCGGCGTGTGCTACGCTGTGGGCTCTTGCTGAATGAAGCTAGGACAGCCACTGATGATTCTTCATTAGTGACAGATTTAATGCGTCCACATTTTGGCAAATCCAACACTGAACCAGTTTCACGAAACTTAGCAAGCAGTTTGCTAACTGTAGCATGGGATGTGGGTGGTCTCGTAGGGTGTCTTGCATTGAAATCTGCTGCAATGACCCTGGTACTACGTTCACCAGACATAAACACAATTTCTATCCGCTCCTCACGTGTTAACCTCGACGACATGTAAATGGCTGTAAATAAAGAGAAACTTGTAAATTACTCATGAAAGAATAAAGTTACGTTAAAACCAAGCACACCAGTGTTTTTCTTGTGAAATTCCCAATAAGTCTGATGTGTCACTTGACACTCTTCCTATTGAAAAAACAGTTGGATTCAAAATGGCCGACTTCAAAATGGCCACCATGGTCACCACCCATCTTGAAAAGTTCCCCCCCCTCACATATACTAATGTGCCACAAACAAGAAGTTAATATCACCAACCATTCCCATTTTATTAAGGTGTATCCATATAAATGGCCCACCCTGTATTTTGGAAACTACACCCCTCAAGGAACGTTACAAGGGGTACATTGAGCCTAAACACCCCACAGGTGTTTGATGACTTGTTTAAGTTGGATGTGTAAATGAAAAAAAAAAAAAAAATTCACTAAAATGCTGGTTTTTCCCCAAATTTTACATTTTTACAAGGAGAAATAGTAGAAAATGACCCCCAAAATTTGTAACCCCATTTCTTCTAAATGTGGAAATACCCCATGTGTGGACGTCAAGTGCTCTGCTGGCGAACTATAATGCTCAGAAGAGGAGGAGCGCCATTGCGCTTTTGGAGAGAGTGAATTTGTTTGGAATGGAAGTCGGGGGCCATGTGCGTTTACAAAGCCCCCCGTGGTGCCAGAACAGTGGACCCCCCCCCCCCCCCACACACACACACACACGTGAACCCATTTTGGAAACTACACCCCTCAGAATTTAAAAAGGGGTGTGGTGAGTATTTACACCCCACTGGCGTTTGACAGATCTTTGAAACAGTGGGCTGTGCAAATGAAAAATTACATTTTTCATTTTCACGGACCACTGTTCCAAAAATCTGTCAGACACCTGTGGGGCGTAAATGCTCACTGTACCCCTTATTACATTACATGAGGAGTGTAGTTCCCAAAATGGGGTCACATGTGGGGGGTCCATTGTTCTGGCACCGGGGGGCTTTGTATACACACACACATGTGGCCTTCAATTCCGGACAAATTTTCTCTACAAAAGTGAGCATTGTAGTTCGCCCGCAGAGCACTTTACATCCACATATGGGGTATGTTCTCACTCAGAAGAAATGGGGTTACAAATTTTAGGGGGCTTTTTTCCTATTTGCCCTTGTGAAAATGAAATATTTAGGGTAACACCAGCATTTTAGTGAAAACACTTTTTTTTTCATTTTCCCATCCAATTTTAATGAAAATTCTTCAAATACCTATGGGGTGTTAATGGGGTACTCCTGTGGAAAACTTTTTTTTTTTTTAATCAAGTGGTGCCAAAAAGTTTAACAGATTTGTAAATCTTAATCCTTCCAGTACTTTTTAGGGGCTGTATACTAAAGAGAAATCTAAAAAAGAAATGCATTTCCTCTGATGTCATGACCACAGTGCTCTCTGCTGACCTCTGCTGTCCATTTTAGGAACTGTCCAGAGCAGGAGAAAATCCCCATAGCAAACATATGATGCTCTGGACAGTTCCTAAAATGGACAGCAGAGGTCAGCAGAGAGCACTGTGGTCATGACATCAGAGGAAATGCATTTCTCTTTAGTATACAGCCCCTAAAAACAACTGGAAGGATTAAGATTTTTTATTAGAAGTGATTTACAAATCTGTTTAACTTTCTGGCACCAGATGATTTAACCCCTTAAGGACGTAGGACGTACCTGTACGTCCTAAGCCCGCTTCCGGTGTTAAAAATGGGGTCACATCGTGACCCCGCATCACACCGGGTCGGTCCCGGCTAATCATAGCCGGGACCCTGGGCTAACACCGTGCGGCACCGATAGTTGTGCCGCGCGCTGTTAACCCTTCAGACGCGGCGATCAAAGTTGACCGCCGCGTCTGAAAATGAAAGTAAACGCTTCCCGGCAGCTCACTCGTGCTGATCGGGACATCGCGATTTTATCCGATCTGATCAGCTGGGACGCAGGAGGAGGTCTCCTTACCTGTGTCCACGGCGCCCGAACAGGGTTTGATTGCTCCAAGCCTGAACTACAGGCTTGAGCAATCGAGCCCCTATCTAGCTGATCCATGCAGAGCTATGGCTCTCCAGAGATCAGCATAAGAGATCTGAAAGAAAAAAAAAGGTTAACAAAGGTCATTTAACCCCTTCCCTAATAAAAGTTCAAATCACCCCCCTTTTCCCATAAAAAAAAAAAACTGTAAATAAAAATATAAAACATATGTGGTATCGCCGTGTGCGTAAATGTATCATTAATTAAACAGCATGGTCAATGGCGTACGCGCGAAAAAATTTCAAAGTCCAAAATAACGTATTTATGGTTGCTTTTTATATAATGAAAAAATGAATAAAAAAGCGATCAAAAAGTCTGATCAATACAAAAATTGTACCGCTAAAAACGTCAGATCACGGCGCAAAAAAATGAGTCCTCATACCGACCCATACCAGAAAAATAAAAAAGTTAAAGGGGTCAGAAGATGACCATTTTAAACGTATAAATTTCCATGCATGTAGTTATGATTTTTTCCAGAAGTGCGACAAAATCAAACCTATATAAGTAGGGTATCATTTTAATCGTATGGACCTACAGAATAAAGATCAGGTATCATTTTTACTGAAAAATTTACTGCATAGAAACGGAAGCCCCCTAAAGTTACAAAATGGCGTTTTTTCTTCAATTTTGTCGCACAATGATTTTTTTTTCCGTTTTGCTGTAGATTTTTGGGTAAAATGACTGATGTCACTGCAAAGTAGAATTGGTGGCGCAAAAAATACACCATCATATGGATTTTTAGGTGCAAAATTGAAAGGGTTATGATTTTTAAGAGGTGAGGAGGAAAAAACGAAAGTGCAAAAACCGAAAACCCCTCAGTCCTTAACCCCTTAAGGACTCAGGGTTTTTCAGTTTTTGCACTTTCGTTTTTTCCTCCTTACCTTTTAAAAATCATAACCCTTTCAATTTTCCACCTAAAAATCCATATTATGGCTTATTTTTTGCGTCGCCAATTCTACTTTGCAGTGACATTAGTCATTTTACCCAAAAATGCACGGCGAAACGGAAAAATCATTGTGCAACAAAATCGAAGAAAAACGCCATTTTGTAACTTTTGGGGGCTTCCGTTTCTACGCAGTGCATATTTCGGTAAAAATTACACATTATTCTGTAGGTCCATACGGTTAAAATGATACCCTACTTATATAGGTTTGATTTTGTCGCACTTCTGGAAAAAATCATAACTACATGCAGGAAAATTTATACATTTAAAAATGTCATCTTCTGACCCCTATAACTTTTTTATTTTTCCACGTACAGGGCGGTATGAGGACTCATTTTTTGCGCCGTGATCTGAAGTTTTTATCGGTATGATTTTTGTTTTGATCGGACTTTTTAATAACTTTTTATTCATTTTTTAATGGTATAAAAAGTGACCAAAAATGCCCTTTTTTTGACTTTGGAATTTTTTTGCGCGTACGCCGTTGACCGTGGGGTTTAATTAATGATATATTTTTATAGTTCGGACATTTACGCACGCGGCGATACCACATGTTTATTTATTTATTTTTTTACACTGTTTTATTTTTTTTATGGGAAAAAGGGGGGTGATTCAAACTTTTATTAGGGAAGGGGTTAAATGACCTTTATTAACACTTTTTTTTTACTTTTTTTTTTTGCAGTGTTATAGGTCCCATAGGGACCTATAACACTGCACACACTGATCTCTTGCACAGATCACTGGCATGTATTAACACGCCTGTGATCAGTGTTATCGGCGCTTGACTGCTCCTGCCTGGATCTCAGGCACGGAGCAGTCATTCGCCGATCGGACACCGAGGAGGCAGGTAAGGGCCCTCCTGGTGTCCTGTAAGCTGTTCGGGACGCCGCGATTTCACCGCGGCGGTCCCGAACAGCCCGACTGAGCAGCCGGGTCACTCTCACTTTAGAAGCGGCGGTCAGCTTTGACCGCCGCTTCAAAGGGTCAATACCGCACATCGCCGCGATCGGCGATGTGTGGTATTAGCCGCGGTCCCGGCCGTTGATGAGCGCCGGGCCGACGCGATATGATGCGGGATCGCGGCGCGATCCCGCTTCATATTGGGGGAGCCGGCGCAGGACGTAAATATACGTCCTGCATCGTTAATGGGTTGAGGGGTTAAAAAAATAATAATTCCACAGGAGTACCCCTTTAAGGCTCGCTGGACCCCTTGTTACGTTTCTTGAGGGGTGTAGTTTCCAAAATGGGGTCACATGTGGGTATTTCTTTTTTTGCGTTTATGGCCGAACCACTGAAAAATCAGCCACCCCTGTGCAAATCACCAACTTAGGTGTCAAATGTACATGATGTGCTCTTACTCCTGAGCCTTGTTGTGCGCCCGCAGAGGATTTCACGCCCACAAATGGGGTATTTCTGTACTCAGAAGAAATTGTGTTACAAGTTTTGGGGGTCTTTTTTTCCTTTTACAGCTTGTGAAAAAAAAAGTATGGGGCAAAACCAGCATGTTAGTGTAAAAAAAATTTATTATTTTTTTACACTAACAGGCTGGTGTAGCCCCCAACTTTTCCTTTTCATGAGGGGTAAAAGGAGAAAAGGCCCCCCAAAATTTGTAGTGCAATTTCTCCAGAGCATGGAAATAACCCCATATGTGGCAGTAAACCATTTCCTTGAAATACAACAGGGCTCCGAAGTGAGAGAGTACCTTGAGGACTAAATGAGGGATTGCATAGGGGTGGACACAAGGGTATTCTATGCCAGTGACTCCCAAAAAAATGCTAGGAGTTTAGCAACAGCTGGTGCCTCCAGCTGTTGCTAAACTCCTAGCATGCCTGGACAGCCAGTGGCTGTCCGGAAATGCTGGGAGTTCTTGTTTTGCAACAGCTGGAGGCTCCATTTTGGAAACACTGCCGTACGATACTTTTTCATTTTTATTATTGCGGGGGTGACAGTGTAAGGGGGTGTATATGTAGTGTTTTACCCTTTATTATGTGTTAGTGTAGTGTATTGTAGTGTTTTTAGGGTACATTCGCACTGGTGGAGGTTTACAGTGAGTTTCCCGCTGGGAGTTTGCGCTGCGGTGAAAAGTTTGCCGCAGCTCAAACTTCAAGCAGGAAACTTACTGTTAACCCACCAGTGTGAATGTACCCTGGCAAACCTCCAACTGTTTCAAAACTACAACTCCCAGCATGTACTGACAGACCGTGCATGCTGGGAGTTGTACTTTTGCAACAGCTGGAGACACACTGGTTGGAAAACCTTCAGTTAGGTTCTGTTATCTTACTCAGTATTTTCCAACCAGTGTGCCTCCAGCTGTTGCAAAACTGCAAATCCCAGCATGCCCACACAGCAAATAGCTGTCTGGGCATGCTGGGAGTTATAGTTTTGCAACATCTGGAGGGCTACAGTTTAGAGACCACTGTATAGTGGTGTCAAACTGTAGCCCTCCAGATGTTGCTAGGCAATTCACTGGCTACCTTGGATCCATTGAGCCAGCCACGCGACATCGCCGCCCGCCGATCCCTGTCGCCCGCTGCCGTCGGATGGGTAAGTGGACTTCGGCGCCGGTCCTCTGTCGGTTTCCCCGTTCGTCCCCGCCTATTGTGGGTGGGCAGAACGGGGAAACCGAAAGTTAACCCCCCTGCCCCAGATCTGCTATTGGTTGTCGCTTCTTGACGACCATTAGCAGGAACAGGAGGGGTGGCACCCCTGCCACCTCGCTCCTATTCCTTCAGGGGGATCGTGGGTGTCTTTGAAAACCCTGATCCGCCTTATTTTCCGGGTCACCATAGACCCGTATGATCCGGAATCGTGCAAATCGCAAGTGTGAATTCACCTGCGATTTGTAGCGTTCGCCGACATGATGACCCCCCTGGGCATTTGCAAGGGATGCCTGCTGAATGATTTCAGCAGGCATCCCGGTCCGATCCCCGCCCGGGAGGGACCGGAATTGCCCATGACGTAACTGTACGTCATGGGTCCTTAAGACCCAGGGTGCCGTGATGTAGCGATACGTCATGGGTCCTTGTAAGGGTTAATAATTGTGGAATGCTTTTACTGATTCCATTACATATTCTACTTTAACCCCTTAAGGACGCAGGGCGTATCCATACGCCCCCGTTTCAGAGTCCTTAAGGACTCGGGGCATATGGGTACGCTCTGCGTTCTTCCGGCCCCTGCCACTCGCCGGGCAGGGACCGGACCGGGATGCCTGCTGATATCGTAATCTACACCACCGATCATCATCCATACAGTACTGAGGGGCGGCACTGATGCCATTCGGGTTAAAGAGGCTTTTTTGCACCTATAGGCGGTCCGTGACACCAGTAGCAGGCCACGGTACCTGTGTGTGCGGCCTGCCTCACTTCTGTCAGTGATTTATCACTGATCAGTGTTTTTTTTTTTTGGGTTCAGGCGGATGCATTTTTTCGGGGTTAAGCGATTTTCTTTTTTCCGGGTATTTTGTGTGGGGGTCTGTGTACTTGCCACCAGCCACTGTTCTGGGCTGAGTGGCAGGACCCCCCACTGACTTCTGTGCCCCATGCCGCCACCAATCATTACGCACACTACTGATAAGGTAAACGCTTTTTTTTGGCACAGGGTTTTTTGCGCAAGAAGTTTTTTTCTTTTTTTTTTAGTTTAGTTTTATTTTATATTTTGATAGTTCTGTTCTTAGGGCGGGTTAGTTAGGTTAGGGCGGGTTAGGGAGCTATTATCGAACACCACCACACGCAGCACACACATCAATGAATTCCCCCCCCCCCCCCAATTAGAGTAGGGAAATGGCCCTCAGGGAGCTTTCA
This sequence comes from Hyla sarda, assembly GCF_029499605.1. NCBI lineage: Eukaryota > Metazoa > Chordata > Amphibia > Anura > Hylidae > Hyla > Hyla sarda. The sequence goes on along the minus strand of NC_079189.1, from coordinate 266,297,072 downwards.
GCGGAGGAGGCATATGCCATACTTGCCTCAGACTCTGAAGGGTCTCAGAGGACGAGGAAGACCCCACCTTCCTTATTTCCTCGTCCTCCTCATTATCTAATTCTGAAGATGAGCCACCAAGGCAGCAGAAACGCCGCCAAGCGAGGCCGCAAACCTCCTCTGCTCCTGACCCCGTGCCCCATGCTAGTATGAGTCCCCCTGGCGGTCATACTAGTCAAGCCCCCCAGACAAGTTCACTGGTGCCCTGTACCGGTGAACTTGTCTGGACTTGAGCCCGTGACTCCTGAGTTTGTTGGCGACTCAGGAATCAAAATTGATATTGTCGGGTTCACTGAAATGGACTATTTGAGGGTTTTTTTCTGTGACAACTCTGTCAATCTGATGGTTGACCAGACGAACCTGTATGCCCAACAGTTCGTCGCCACAAACCCGGGCTCATTTTTAGCTAGACCCATTGGATGGTACGCCGTCAAAACCGTCCGAAATGAGGACATTTTGGGGCCTCGTGCAGCATATGGGTCTAGTTAAAAAAAAAAATACACGAGTGGGGACGTCCTTTACCAGACCCCTCTTTACGTTATGGCTATGACACGTCCCTGGTTTGAGGCCATTTGGAAATGTTTGCATTATGCTGATAATGCGGCATGTGTGTCGTTCACCCCCCCCCCCCCCCCCATAGTACACTTCATCCATTTCTGGAAAATAAGTTTAGGGAACATCCGTCTGTTCAAAATCTCCACTTCACTCCTATACACCTTCCCTAGGGGGTGTACTGTTTAATATTCTCACATGTGGGTGTTCCTTTCTTGTATTTTCCTCTGAATGTATGTAACTGTTAGGTCCCTAAGAAACATCCGCCTCAAATGCGAAGAGTTCTCGCTCATGAGCTCTGTCTTATTTCCTGGCGACAATTCGGAGTCACGTGTTAGTTGTTCCCAGAAAGATGAAGCAGAGCATAGGTTGAAAATTGCAATTTTCAAAAGCTACCCTTCATCCATTCCTGGAAAATAAATTTAGGAAACACCCGTGCATTTAAAATGTCCTCTTTACCCCTATACCCATTCCCCATGGTGGGTACTTTCTGTAATGGTGTCACATGTGGGTGTTTCATTTTTGTATTTTCCTCGGAATGTATGTAACAGTCAGCTACGGATATGCCATAGGCCACAAATGCAAACAGACCTCTATGACTTCTGAGCCTTGTTGTGCGCCCCGCCCAGCATGTTACCCCATATGTGGATGTGTTTCCATAGTCAGGAGAAAAAGCCCTCCAAAATTTGTAACCCAATTCCTCCAATTACCCCTTGTGAAAATGTAAAATATTGGGTAACCCCAGCATTTTAGTGTAAAATAATCTAATTTTTCATTTTACGGCCCACTGTTCAAAAAACCTGTGAGGTTTAAGTACTCACTGTACTCCTTGTCACCTTCCTTGAGGGGTTTAGTTTCAAAATTGTGGTGACTTGCCGGGGATGTTTTTTAATTTTATTTTATTTTTTCGATTTTACGTCAAAACATTAATCCATTGCAGTGCAAAGCACCACTTTAGGCCTCAAATCTCTGTTCTGTCTCACTCCTAAACCCTGTTTTGCACCCGCATAGTGCTTTACCACCATATATGGGGTATATCCTTATTCAGGAGAAATTGGGCTACAAATTTTGTGGAGCTTTTTTCCTCTTACTACTTGTGAAACTAAAAAACATTTTAGTTAATACCAGCAATTTAGTATTAAAAATCAAATTTTTCACTTTTACGGCCCACTGTTCAAAAAACCTGTGAGGTGTAAGTACTCACCCTTGTTACGTTCCTGGAGGGGTCTAGTTTCCAAAATGGTGTCACATATGGGGGTTTCTGCTGTTCTGGCACTATGGGAGGTTTGAAAATGCACATGACCCCCGACTTCAATTTCAGAAAAATTCTCTCTTCAAAAGACCAATGGCGCTCTTTGTGTTCTGAGACCTGTAGTGCGCCAGCAGAGCACTTAAAATCCACATATGGGGCATTTTCTTAATCAGGAGAAATTGGGCTTAAAATTTTGGGGTCCATTTCCTCCTATTACACCATGTGAAAATGAAAAATTTTGAGTAACACCATAATTTTAGTGTTAAAAATAAAAATTTTCACTTTTACAGCCCACTGTTCAAAAAACTTGTGAGGTGGAAGTACTCACTGTAACCTTGTTACATGCCTTGAGGGGTGTAGTTTCCAAAATAGAATGCTATGTGTTTTTTTTTTTTTTTTGCTGCTCTGGCACCATAGGGGCTTCCTAAATGCGACATGCCCCCCAAAAACTATTTCAGCAAAATTGCTTTCCAAAAGCCAAAATGTGACTTCTCTTCTGAGCATTGTAGTGCGCCAGCAGAGCACTTGACATCCACACATGGGGTATTTCCATACTCAGAAGAGATGGGGTTACAAATTTTGGGGGGCATTTTCTCCTATAACCCCTTGTAAAAATGTAAAATTTGAGGGAAACCAGCGTTTTAGTGAAAAAATTAATTCATTTACACATCCGACTTTAACGAAAAGTCGTCAAACACCTGTGGGGTGTTAACCCCTTAAGGATGCAGGGTTTTTCAGTTTTTGCATTATCAGTATTTTTCCTCCTTACCTTTTAAAAATCATAACCCTTTCAATTTTCCACCTAAAAATCCATATTATGGCTTATTTTTTGCGTCACCAATTCTACTTTGCAGTGACAGTCATTTTACCCAAAAATCCACGGCGTAACGGAAAAAAAAAAATCATTGTGCGACAAAATCGAAGAAAAAACGCCATTTTGTAACTTTTGGGGGCTTCCGTTTCTACGCAGTGCATATTTCGGGAGAAATGACATATTATTCTGTAGGTCCATACGGTTAAAATGATACCCTACTTATATAGGTTTGATTTTGTCGTACTTCTGGAAAAAAATCATAACTACATGCAAGAAAATGTATATGTTTAAAAAATGTTCTCTTCTGGCCCCTATAACTTTTTTATTTTTCCACGTACAGGGATGTATGAGGGCTCATTTTTTGCGCCATGATCTGAGGTTTTTAATCGGTACCATTTTTGTTTTGATCACTTTTTATTCATTTTTTAATGGTATAAAAAGTGACCAAAAATACACTTTTTTGGACTTTGGAATTTTTTAACGTGTACGTTATTGACTGTGCGGTTTAATTAATGATATATTTTTATAGTGCGGACATTTACGCACGCGGCGATACCACGTGTTTATTTTTATTTACACTGTTTTACTTTTTAATGGGAAAAGGGGGGCGATTCAAACTTTTATAAGGGAAGGGGTTAAATGATCTTTATTAACCCCTTAAGGACCCAACCATTTTACACCTTAGGACCCGGGCATTTTTTGCACATCTGACCACTGTCACTTTAAACATTAATAATGCACTTGTCTGGGGGGCCGGACTCCTATTACGAGCGGCATTGCCACTCGTACTAGTGTTGGCCACTGGGTCACTCTCATGGGGGGTGCGTGGCCTCGCCTGGCGGCGTCTCCGCCGCCGTACAGGGGACTCATCATCACTACTAGATGATGAGGAGGGCGATGAAGAACACAAAAAAGTTGGATCTTCATCGTCCTCACTGGCAGATTCGGAGTCGGAGGCTAAAAAAGTGTAAGCCTCCGCTACCAAAAATGCCCGGCGGGCCATCGCCTTTTTTCTACGTTGGCGGGAGGGGGGGGGGGGGGGGGGGGGTCAGTGGCGGGGGGGAGGGTGTGTGAGGGGGGGGGGGGCGGGGAAGTATGTACTGTGTGGTGCTTGGTGTGGTGTCTGGTATTGTGCCAAGGGACTGGCGCAAGGCTAATGTGGTACCAATCTTCAAAAAGGGCACTAGGTCTTCCCCAGGAAATTATAGACCGGTAAGTTTAACGTGCATTGTGGATAAATTGTTTGAAGGACTTATAAGGGATTACATACAGGAATACATAGGGGATAATTGTATTATAAGTGATAGCCAGCATGGGTTTACTAAGGATAGAAGTTGTCAAACCAATCTAATTTGCTTTTATGAAGATGTGAGTAGAAGCCTTGACAGAGGAATGGCTGTGGATATAGTGTTTCTGGATTTTGCCAAAGCGTTTGATACTGTCCCTCATAGACGTCTGACAGGTAAGTTAAGGTCTTTGGGTTTGGAAATTTTAGTTTGTAACTGGATTTAACACTGGCTTATGGATCGTACCCAGAGAGTGGTGGTCAATGATTTGTACTCTGATTGGTCCCCGGTTATTAGTGGTGTACTCCAAGGTTCTGTACTGGGACCGCTGTTTAATTTATTTATCAATGATATAGAGGATGGTATTAACAGCTCTGTTTCTATCTTTGCAGATGACACCAAGCTTTGTAGCACGGTACAGTCTATAGAGGATGTGCATAAGTTACAAGATGACTTGGATAGACTAAGTGTCTGGGCATCCACTTGGCAAATGAGGTTCAATGTGGATAAATGTTAAGTTATGCATCTGGGTACTAATAACCTGCATGCGTCGTATGTCTTAGGGGGGATTAAACTGGCAGAGTCACTGGTAGAGAAGGATCTGGGTGTACTTGTAGATCACAAACTACAGAATAGCATGCAATGTCAGGCTGCTGCTTCCAAGGCCGGCAGGATATTGTCATGTATCAAAAGAGGCATGGACTCGAGGGACAGGGACATAATATTCCCCCTTTATAAAGCATTGGTACGGCCTCACCTGGAATATGCTGTTCAGTTTTGGTCGCCTGTACATAAAAGGGACACTGCGGAGCTGGAAAGGGTGCAGAGACGCGCAACTAAACTAATATGGGGCATGGAACATCTTAGCTATGAGGAGCGATTAAAAGAGTTACAATTGTTTAGTCTTGAGAAGAGACGTTTAAGGGGGGGATATGATAAATGTATATAAGTATATTAATGGCCCATACAAAACATATGGAGAAAAACTGTTCCAGGTTAAGCCCCCTCTAAGGACGAAGGGGCACTCCCTCCGTTTGGAGAAGGAAGGGTTTAGTCTCAAGGGGCGACACGCCTTCTTTACCATAAGAACTGTGAATTTATGGAACAGTCTACCTCAGGAACTAGTCACAGCAGGAACGATTAATAAATTTAAAACAGGGTTAGATACATTCCTGGAACAATATAACATTAATGCTTATGCAGAAATATAAAATCCCATCCCTTCCCCCAATATCCCACCACACCCCTACCCTTCAATCCCCTGGTTGAACTTTATGGACGTATGTATTTTTTTCAACCATACTAACTATGAGTTCTCCAACGGAAATCTTTTATCCCCTGCTGTGCCCGGGCTGTAAAACTTTACATAATAAACTTTCACTTACCTGCCTACGATCCCCCGTTGTTCCGATATCGCCGCCCGTGCTCCGGTCCCTGTCAGCTTCCTCTTCCTGCGGGTCAGTGACTTCACTCTGCGCTCAGCCTATCAGCGGCCGCGACGGGACATTGCTGCGGCCGCTGATGGGTCGGTGACTTCACTCTGCGCTCAGCCCATCAGCGACCGCTGATGTCCCGTCGCGGCCGCTGATAGGCTGAGCGCAGAGTGAAGTCACTGACCCGCAGGAAGTGGAAGAGAACGGGACGGCGATATCGGAACAACGGGGGATCGTAGGCAGGTAAGTGAAAGTTTATTATGTATATAGTTTTACAGCCCGGGCACAGCGGGGGTTAAAAGTTTTAGCTTAGAGAACTCCTTTAACACTTTTTTTTTTTACTTTTTTTTTTTTTTTGCAATGTTATAGCTCCCATAGGGACCTATAACACTGCAAACACTGATCACTGGCATGTATTAACACGCCTGTGATCAGTGTCATCAGCGCTTGACTGCTCCTGTCTGGATCTCTGATGTCCTGTATTAGCCGTGGGTCCCGGCCGTTGATGGCCGCCGGGACCGACCCGATATGACGCAGGGTCACTGCGTGACCCCACGGCATATCGCGGGAGCCAGCGAAGGACGTAAATATACATCCTTCGTTGTTAAGGGGATAAGGCTCAGCGTACCCCTTGTTACATTCCTTGGGGGGTGTAGTTTCCAAAATAGTATGCCATGTGGGGGGGGTTTCTGCTGTTCTGGCACCATAGGGGTTTCCTAAATGTGACATGCCCCCCCAAAAACCATTTCAGAAAAACTCACTCTTCAAAATCCCATTGTCGCTTCTTCCCTTCTGAGCCTTGTAGTGCACCCACAGAGCACTTGACATCCACATATGAGGTATTTCCTTACTCGAGAGAAATTGGGTTACAAATTTTGGGGGGCTTTTTCTCCTTTAACCTCGTGTAAAATTTCAAAAACTGGGCCTACAAGAACATGCGAGTGTAAAAAATGAAGATTTTGAATTTTCTCCTTCACTTTGCTGCTATTCCAGTGAAACACCTAAAGGGTTAACAAACTTTCTGAATGTCATTTTGAATATTTTGGGGGGGGGGGGGCGTTTTCATAATGGGGTAATTTATGGGGTATATCTAATAAGACCCCTCAATTCCACTTCAAAACTGAACTGGTCCCTGAAAAATTCCGATTTTGAAAATTTTGCGGAAAATTGCTGCTGAACTTTGAAGCCCTCTGATGTCTTCCAAAAGTAAAAACATGTCAACTTTATGATGCAAATATAGAGTAGACATATTGTATATGTGAATTAATATATAATTTATTCGGAATATCCATTTTCCTTACAAGCAGAGAGTTTCAAAGTTAGAAAAATGCTAAATTTCCCAAATTTTCATGAAATTTGGGGATTTTTCACCAAGAGAGGATGCAAGTAACAACGAAAATTTACCACTATGTTAAAGTAGAATACATCATGAAAAAAGCATCACAGAGGTCAGAATTGCTAAAAAGGGCTGATTGGGTTTTTCAGTTTTTTGCACTTTCGTTTTTTCCTCCTTACCTTTTAAAAATCATAACCCTTTCAATTTTCCACCTAAAAATCCATATTATGGCTTATTTTTTGCGCCACCAATTCTACTTTGCAGTGACAGTCATTTTACCCAAAAATTCATGGCGAAACGGAAAAAAAATAATTGTGCGACAAAATACAAGAAAAAAACGCCATTTTGTAACTTTTGGGGGCTTCCGTTTCTACGCAGTGCATATTTCCGTAAAAATTACACCTTATTATTCTGTAGGTCCGTACGGTTAAAATGATACCCTACTTATATAGGTTTGGTTTTGTTGTACTTCTGGAAAAAATCATAACTACATGCAGGAAAATGTATACGTTTAAAAATGTCATCTTCTGACCCCTATAACTTTTTAATTTTTTCATGTACAGGGCGGTATGAGGACTCATTTTTTGCGCCATGATCTGAAGTTTTTATCGGTATGATTTTTGTTTTGATCGGACTTTTTGATCACTTTCTATTAATTTTTTAATGGTATAAAAAGTGACAAAAAATGAGCTTTTTTGGACTTTGGAATTTTTTTTGTGCGTACGCCATTGACCGTGCGGTTTAATTAATGATATATTTTTATAGTTCGGACATTTACGCACGCGGCGATACCACATATGTTTATTTATTTATGGGTTTTTTTTACACTTATTTTTTTTATGGGAAAAGGGGGGCGATTCAAACTTTTATTAGGGAAGGGGTTAAATGACCTTAAATAATGCTTTTTTTGCAGTGCTATAGCTCCCATAGGGACCTATAACACTGCACACACTGATCACTGGCGTGTATTAACACGCCTGTGATCAGTGTTATCGGCGCTTGACTGCTCCTGCCTGGATCTCAGGCACGGAGCAGTCATTCATCGATCAGACACCGAGGAGGCAGGTAAGGGCCCTCCTGGTGTCCTGTAAGCTGTTCGGGACACCGCGATTTCACCGCGGCGGTCCCCAACAGCCGGGATACTTTCACTTCAGATGCGGCGGTCAGCTTTGATCGCCGCGTCTGAAGGGTTAATACAGGGCATCACCGCGATCTGTGATGTCCTGTATTAGCCGCGGGTCCCGGCCGTTGATAGCCACCGGGACCGACCCGATATGACGCGGGGACACCGCGTGACCCTGCGGCATATCGCGGGAGCCGGTGGAAGACGTAAATATGCTTCGTTAAGGAGTTAAAGGAGATGTCCTGCCCGGGCTGCAAAAAAAAATAAATAAAAAAAAAAAAAGACAACAAACTTTCACTTACTTCCATATGTTCCCCCGGAGCTCCGCAACAGCTGATCGGTTGGCTGGGCTGTTTACTTCCTATTTCCTTTAGCCCGGTATGTCACACTGAAGCAGCCTATCAACGGCCGAGGTGGGACATTGCTGCGGCCAGTGATAGACTGAATCGCCGTGTGATGTACCGGGCTAAAGGAAGTAGGAAGCAGACAGCCCGGCCAACAGATCAGCTGTTGCGAAGCTCCTGGGGAACGTATGAAGGTAAGTGAAAGTTTGTTTAGTCTTTTTTTGCAGTGCGGGCAGGACGGAATAGAAAAAGTCTGCGCCGGACATCTCCTTTAACCCCTTAACGACGCAGGACGTATATTTACGTCCTGCACCGGCTCCCGCGATATGAAGCGGGATCGCGCCGCGATCCCGCATCATATCGCGTGGGTCCCGGCGCTAATCAACGGCCGGGACCCGCGGCTAATACCACACATCGCCGATCGCGGTGATGTGCGGTATTAACCCTTTAGAAGCGGCGGTCAAAGCTGACCGCCGCTTCTAAAGTGAAACTGAAAGTATCCCGGCTGCTCAGTCGGGCTGTTCGGGACCGCCGCGGTGAAATCGCGGCGTCCCGAACAGCTGATCGGACACCGGGAGGGCTCTTACCTGCCTCCTCGGTGTCCGATCGACGAATGACTGCTCCGTGCCTGAGATCCAGGCAGGAGCAGTCAAGCGTCGATAATGCTGATCACAGGCGTGTTAATACACGCCTGTGATCAGGATGAAAGATCAGTGTGTGCAGTGTTATAGGTCCCTATGGGACCTATAACACTGCAAAAAAAAAGTAAAAAAAAAGTGTTAATAAAGGTCATTTAACCCCTTCCCTAATAAAAGTTTGAATCACCCCCCTTTTCCCATAAGAAAAATAAAACAGTGTAAAAAAAAATAAAAATAAACATATGTGGTATCGCCGCGTGCGTAAATGTCCGAACTATAAAAATATATCATTAATTAAGCCGTACGGTCAATGGCGTACGCGCAAAAAAATTCCAAAGTCCAAAAAAGCGTATTTTGGTAACTTTTTATACCCTTAAAAAATGAATAAAAAGTGATCAAAAAGTAAGATCAAAACAAAAATCATACCAATAAAAACTTCAGATCACGGCGCAAAAAATGAGTCCTCATACCACCCCATACATGGAAAAATAAAAAAGTTATAGGGGTCAGAAGTTGACATTTTTAAACGTATAAATTTTCCTGCATGTAGTTATGATTTTTTCCAGAAGTGCGACAAAATCAAACCTATATAAGTAGGGTATCATTTTAACTGTATGGACCTACAGAATAATGATAAGGTGTCATTTTTACCGAAATATGCACTGCGTAGAAACGGAAGCCCCCAAAAGTTACAAAATGGCGTTTTTTTTTTCGATTTTGTCGCACAATGATTTTTTTTTCCGTTTCGCCGTGCATTTTTGGGTAAAATGACTAATGTCACTGCAAAGTAGAATTGGCGACGCAAAAAATAAGCCATAATATGGATTTTTATGTGGAAAATTGAAAGGGTTATGATTTTTTAAAGGTAAGGAGGAAAAAACGAAAGTGCAAAAACGGAAAAACCCTGAGTCCTTAAGGGGTTAAGGTGAAAAAGGGCTCAGTCCTTAATGATGAAGTGTAAAAAAAAGTTTAATAAAAGTTTAAGAGAGACACGTTAACACCTTCCAATTTAACCTGTTGGGGATGGAGGGCGTATGGATACACCCTCACATCCCGGTACTTAAGGACGAAGGGCGTACCTGAGTACCCCCTCCCCCATGTCTGCGATCGCCGCAAATCGCCGGTCAATTCGAACTGGCGATTTGCGGCGATGCGGGTCAATCGGGTCACTGGTGACCCGATCGCCCAGAAAATAATGATCGGAGCTGCTCCGACCATCCTAAAGGATAGGAGCGAGGTGGCAGTGTTGCCACCCCCTCCTATCCCCTGCCATTGGTCGATCAGGCTGATGTCCAATGGCAGTTGGGGGCGGGGGGGTTAGAGTTAATTTCCCCCTCTCTGCCCACCGATGGAAGTTCGGGCAGAGCGGGGGGGGACACGGCCAGCTTACCAGACCGCCGGAGGCAGCATCCTTGAGCAGCGGAGGAGGGCGGCCGGAAAGTGCGGAGTGGAGAAGGCTGCAGTGAAGATCGCCAGTAAGTGATCTTCACTGTGGCCTTCTAAAAGCTGCAAAACTGCAACTCCCAGCATGCCGAGAGTTGTAGTTTTGCAACATCTGGGGGGGGTCACAGTTTGGAGACCACTGTGTAGGTGTCTCTAAACTGTAGTCCTCCAAATGTAGCTAAACTACAATTCCCAGCATGGCCAGACAGTCAGGGATGCTGGGCGTGTAGTTCTGCAATATCTGGCCCTTCAGATGTTGCAGAATTACAACTACCAGCATGCCTGGACAGTCTGGACATGCTTGGAGTTGTAGTTTTTCAACATCTGGAGGGCTACAGTTTGGAGACCACTACTTAGCGGTCTCCAAACTGTTCTTCCCCAGTTGTTGCATAACTACAACTCCTAGCTTGCCCAGACTAGTTTTGCAACAGCTGGAGGCACACGGGTTGGAATCACTGGGCTAGAGTCTGTTTTCTAACTCTGCAGTTCCCCGCCAGTGTGCCTACAGCTGTTGTAAAACTACAACTCCCAGCATGTACGGGCTGTCAGTGCATTCTGGGAGTTGTAGTTTTGCAACAGGTGGAGGCAAATGGGTTGGAATCACTGAGTTAGGAAACAGACTCTAGCACAGTGTTTCCCAACCAGTGTGCCTACAGATGTTGCAGAACTACAACTCCCAGCATGCCTGGATAGTCTGGGCAAGCTAGGAGTGCAAGGAAGGTGCATTCTGGGAGTTGTAGTTTTGCAACAGCTGAAGGTTGGGGCACCCCCCTCCCATGTAAATGTACAGGGTACATTCACACGGTCGGGTTTACAGTGGGTTTCCTTCTACAAGTTTGAGCAGCGGCAAATTTTCCGCTGCAGCTCAAACTCCCAGTGGAAAACTTACTGTGAGCCCCCGCCTGTGTGAATGTACCCTAAAAACACTACCCTATACTAACAAATAATAAGTAAAACACTACATATACACCCCCCCCCCCAATAAAAATTAAAAACGCCTCATACGTCAATGTTTCCTAAACAGAGCCTCCAGCTGTTGCTGTGGAAGGCTGGGAGTCTTGCAACAGCTGGAGGCACCCTGTTTGGGAAACACTGCTGTAGGGTTTTGTTGGAAACAGACCCCATCCTTGTAACCGGGTCTGCCCTATTGCAAATTCCTTACTTAGGCCCCAAATGCGCATGGCGCTCTCTCACATCAGAGCCCTGTCGTGTTTCAAGGCAACAGTTTAGGGCCACATATGGGGTATTTCCGGACTCAGGAGAAATTGCGTTACAAATTTTGGCGGGATTTTTCTCCTTTTACCCCTTATGAAAAGGTAAAGTTGGGTGCTACACCAGCATGTTAGCGTTTAAAAAATAAAAAATGTTTACACTAACAAGCTGGTGTTGCCCCATACTTTTCATTTTCACAAGAAGTAAAAGGAGAAAAAGAACCCCAAAATTTCTAACGTAATTTCTTCGAGTACGGAAATACCCCATATGTGGGCAAAAAATGCTCTGTGGATGAATGGCTCAGGAGTGCGAAGGCAGAAAGGAAAAAAAGAGGGGCGCTCACTGTGGTGGTAGTATAAGGACAAGATGGACCCAACCCTACACCTCGTCTTGGGTGTCGCCGTGGTACGCTGGAGTGTGCCAGCAAAGCAAGCAAGACCCTGTGAGGGGTATTGGGTGAGTGGGATGCGTGGAGTGTGCGGCTCACTTTCCCCTTTCCGTATCTCCAAGGGTATGGAAATGCGGATGCAAAACGGACAGAAATGGACAGCCACGGTTGCACAGGACAAGAATTTATTGGAATAGAAAATGTTTGGACAACACGTTTCGGCGCCAACATGTGCCTTCCTCAGGTCCACAAAGATCAAGCTAGTTGCTGTGCAAACATCACCAGAACGCACTCATTTGATCTTTGTGGAGCTGAGGAAGGCGCATGTTGGCGCCGAAACGCGTTGTCCAAACATTTTCTATTCCAATAAATTCTTGTCTTGTGCAATCGTGGCTGTTGAGCCTGTCCTTTACTAGCAGAAGCGCTCCACCCAATTCCCTCCTTTTTTCTGTCCAATTTGCATAGCTCAGGAGTGAGAGAGTGCCATGTACATTTGAGGCCTAAATTGGTGATTTGCCCAGGGGTGGCTGATCTTTACTGCGGTTCTGACATGAACGCAAAAAAAATAAAAAAAATCACCCACATGTGACCCCATTTTGGAAACTACACCCCTCAGGGAACGTAACAAGGGGTATAGTGAGCCTTAACAACCCACAGGTCTCTGACAGATTTTCGTTAAAGTTGGACCTGAAAATTTAAAATTTGTTTCCCCCCCCCCCCCCCCCCTGAAATGCTGGTGTTACCCCAAATTTTTTATTTTCACAAGGTGTAATAGGAAATAGAAAAAAGCCCCCCAATATTTGTAACCCCATTTCTTCTGAGTATATAAATACGCCATATGTGGATGTAAAGTGCTCTGCGGGCGAACTACAATGCTCAGTCAGAAGAGAAGGAGTGCCATTGGGCTTTTTGAGAGAGAATTAGGCTGGAATTAAAGGCCACGTGTGTTTACAAAGCCCCATGGTGCCAGAACAATGGACCCCTCCACATGTGACCCTTTTGGAAATTTTGGAAACTACACCCCTCACGGAATCTAATAAGGGGTGCAGTGAGCATTTACACCCCACAGGTGTCTGACAGAGTTTTGAACAGTCGTCCGTAAAAATGAAAAATTACATTTTTCATTTACACAGCCCACTGTTCCAAAGATCTGTCAAATGCCAGTGGGGTGTAAATGCTCACTGCACTGCTTATTAAATTCTGTGAGGGGTGTAGTTTCCAAAATGGGGTCACATGTGGGGGGGGGGTCCACTGTTCTGGCACCATGGGGGCTTTGTAAACGCACATGGCCCCCCGACTTCCATTCCAACCAAATTCTCTCTCCAAAAGCCCAATGGCACTCCTTTTCTGAGCATTGTAGTTTGCCCGCAGACACTTTACATCCACATATGAGGTATTTCGATACTCCGAAGAAATGCGGTTAAAACATTTGGGGGCTTTTTCTCCTATTACCCCATTTTTTTTATGTCCCAATTTTACAAAAGTTCGTCAATCACCTGTGGGGTGTTAAGGCTCACTGTACCCCTTGTTACGTTCCTTATGGGGTGTAGTTTCCAAAATACTATGCCATGTGGGTTTTTGGGACATGCCCCAAAAACCATTTCAGCTAAATTTGCTCTCCAAAATGCCATTGTCGCTCCTTCCCTTCTGAGCCCTCTAGTGCGCCCACCGAACACTTGACATACACGAGGTATTTCCTTACTCGAGAGAAAATGAATTACAAGTTTTGGGGGGCCTTTTTTCCTTTTACCCCTTGTAAAAATGAAAAAAAAATGGGGCTACAATAAGGGCTGGGCGGTATACCGGTTCATACCGAATACCGAATTTTTTGGGCTGAACGATATGAATTTTCCCCCAAACTGCAATACCGGTTGGGCCCCTTCCCCCTCGGGAATGTATTACCAGCCTAGCGCAGCTCTGTCCCCACATCGGGGGAACTAATCCTATGTGACCCGCCCGCCAGCGCAGTTCTGCCCCCTCCCCCCCCCCCCCCAATTAATGATCAGCCCAGCGGGGCACTACTCACAGATGTCACATACAAGCAATGCCCTCCTCCTCTTTGTTGGGGGGGGACGGGGACGCTGGCGCTGGAACTCACTGTACGGGCATGCTGGGAGTTGTAGTTTTGCAACAGCTGGAGGTCTGCAGGTTGGATACCACTGCTGTCCACTGTATCCCTATGCCCGGGCTGCAAAAGATAAAGAAAATAAACTTTAAACTCACCTACTGTCGGGGCCAGACGCTGGGGACTGGAACGCTGGAAAACTGTTAGCCTATCACCGGCCTGAGCGATGTCCCGCCCCTGCCAGTGATAGGCTGAGCCCACTGTCAAGTAAAAAGCTCTGGCCGGCTTCTTACATGACAGTGGGCTCAGCCTACCACTGGCAGGGGCGGGACATCGCTCCGGCCGGTGATAGGCTGACGGCTGTCCTCCCCAGTCCCCAGCGTGTGGCCCCGACAGTAGGTGAGTTTAAAGTTTATTTTCTTTATCTTTTGCAGCCCGGGCATAGGGATACAGCGGACAGCAGTGGTCTCCAACCTGCGGACCTCCAGCTGTTGCAAAACTACAACTCCCAGCATGCCTGGACAGCCAGGTTGGAGGTTGGAGACCACTGGCGTACAGTGTGTTCCAGCGCCAGCGTCCCCCCCCAACAAAGAGGAGGTGGGCAGTGCTTGAACGTGACATCTGTGAGTAGTGCCCCGCTGGGCTGATCATTAATTGGGGGGGGGTAGAACAGCGCTGGCGGGTCACATGATTTGGGAGGGGTGTCGCTGAACACTGTGCGCGGGTCACTTGATTGAGGGGGGGGTGAAAATACCGTTATATATCATGGAACCGCCGTTCGTTAAAAAAAATACCGTGATACACATATTTGGCCATATCACCCATCCCTAGCTACAATAACATTTAAGTGTAAAAAATAAAATAAAATGGATTTTTATTTTTCTCCTCCATTTTGCTGCTATTCCTGTGAAACACCTAAAGGGTTAAACTTTTTGAATGTCATTTTGAATACTTTCAGGGGTGTAGTTTTCATAATGGGGTCCATTATAGGGTATTTCCAACATAAAGACCCTCAAATTCACTTCTAAACTTAACTGGTCCCTGAAAAATTCTGATTTTGAAATTTTCGGGAAAAACTTTTTGGAAATTTTCACCAAGAAATGATGCTAGTATCGACGTAAATTTACCACTAACATAAATGTCACGAAAAAACAAGGTAAGAGCATCCCAGAGTTATTAATGTTTAAAGTAACAGTGGTCATATTTGCAAAAAATGCTCCCATCCTTAGGGTTATAATGGGCTCCGTCCCCAAGGGGTTAAGAGATCAAATCACAGCCTTTTCCTATATAAAAAAAAACATAATAAAAATAAACATATTTGGCATCGCCACGTGCACGATTGTCCAATCTATGAAAATATAATATTACATATCCTGTACGGTAAATTACATAAACATAATAAAAAATAAAAAAAATTACATTTAAAAAATTAAGTAAAAAGTGATTAAAAGGATAGGGGATAAGTTATAAATTGTGGGGGTCTGACCGCTGGAACCCCCCGCAATCTCCTGTATGGGCCCCGGCAGTCCGCAGGAAGGGAGCGTTCCGTCCCCGCAGGACGCTTCGACAGACCATGATTTTCAGTCCGAGTCAAAAATCGGATCCCCTGAGAATATGACCAGATTGTAGTCACTAGCTGACTACAATAGGGTCTGCAGCCCCATAATAGTTAATGGCTCCATATCTGTCAGTACCTATCCATGCACAGATACGATTTCAGGCAATTTGAGCTTCCAAAATCATATCTGTGCATCAGAAGGTCAGATCATGGTGTGAATGCAGCCTAAGGTGCAAAATGTAAATGGGACTGGACAAGTGGATTGTCATGAGGGACAAGTAGATTTTGATCCGTTTTAGTCCCTTAGTTTTTATTTCCACACCCATGAACCAAAAGTTACATGGTAACTAAGAGCAGAACAGTTTAGTGTTGAATAGCGCCTGCACGGATAGAGGTATAGAGTTCTACTGCATTGAGACCCAAGATAGTGAACAAACCCCATAGTCTGTTACCCACAGAAAGTGTAGAGCCCGCACAACCCTAGTGGAGCACTGCTACCTCTAATGCCACAACTACACAAGTTCTGCTACTCCCAGCCCCGTCGGCTGCTCACATATGGACGATACAGCCTCAGTCACATATGGACGATACAGCCTCAGTCACATATGGACGATACAGCCTCAGTCACATATGGACGATACAGCCTCAGTCACATATGGACGATACAGCCTCAGTCACATATGGACGATACAGCCTCAGTCACATATGGACGATACAGCCTCAGTCACATATGGACGATACAGCCTCAGTCACATAAAGCTCCAGACCAACTCTCCGCTCGCCTGTAACAAGGCGGCGTCCGTGTAAGCCCCCGGCCCCTTGGCTGACCTGGCTAGCCTTGTAGAACTGCTTCTTGAGCCCCGCTACAGACATGGCTCCGGCCTTGGGAACTCGAGCGCAGATTCCGAAAGTTGAAGAAGAGAAAAACAAACTTAGAGCCTTTCGGGCCTCCCGGCTCAGGAAATTACACGGCAAGCGCTCACTTCCGGTATGAGGGAGGAAACGGGAGGATGGGACAATCACGGAGAAATCTGTACCCTGAGAAGGAGATACCCTGAGGGGCGCAGGCATCTGTCCCTGTCAGTATCTACCCAACAACTTTCTGGTCGGTCAGTTTACCAGCAGCATATGCCGGCAGATACCGACGGGTTGTGCTGAATAGCAGCTAATGACGAGGCTGAAGCTGGTTTCTTTTATTCGACCAGCTTCTTATTCACTGAAGTTGGTTTCTTATTTGAGCGTTTTCTTGTAAATTACTTTAACAAGAAAAACAACTTTTCTTCTTATATTCATCTAGAGTAAACCAGTTTTTTTTTAAACATATATATTGAACATTATGTGAGAATCATATTTCTAAATTTTTTTAAAATTAATATTAATAGTTAATTTCTGTTCTGTGCACTAACCTAAGGGTGGAAATATAAGAGTTAGGCCCCTTTCACACTATAAAGTTGTTCCATTAAAAGATCCGTTATAAACTTCCGTTAGAAAAGCCTTAAAAACGGATGTTAAATGTCCGTTACAAAATCCCATTCAAGTCTATGGGATTTTTGATTATCCATTATGACCCGTTATAGCCCGTCATGAATAACAGTCGTTATTTGTGACAGAAGAAAAAACGGCACATGCACTAATTTTTCTTCTGTCACAAGAAACTGGTAAATTAACGGCCGTTATTTTTAACATTGAAGTCTATTGCAAACGGAAGAGCCTTTATGTTATCCGTTTGCACCCGGTTTATAATATCCATTATTACTTCTGAGCATGCTCTGAAGAGGTGACATCAGCAGACTCCTGCAGTGCTGAGGGACTACTACTACTCCCATCATGGAACAGACTTGTTTCCATTATGGGAGTAGTAATTCCCTGGTTGCGGGAGTCTGCCGGTGGCTGGGGAGGCTACATTAGTGTTTGTACTACAACCCCCATCATGGAACAGACTCTGTTCCATGATGGGGACTGTAGTACAGGGGCTGAGGGATTGATCGCATTGGGTCTCACTTCTTAGACCCCATGCGATCAGAAGTTATAACGCAGGGGAGCGGGCGGCATGGTCCGCAAACCCTGCGATTTATCGTATGTTTTTACTTTCATTTTTAAATCCCCTGTGGGGAGCCGTGAATGGCAGATACTGAGGGCTCTCCGCAGGGTTTTTAAAATGAAAATTTTGAGCGGCAGCAAGGGCCATATGTATATTAAAAGCTATGTGGGGGGGGGCAGACATATAGCCTATATATCTACCCCCCAGTGCATTTATAATATGCCCCCTGCAACGCATTAATAAAGATATGACCCCTGCCGGCGCATTTATGAATATATACCCCCGCCGGCGCATTTATAATGTGCCCCCCACAGCGCATTAATAAAGATATGACCCCTGTCAGCGCATTTATAATATGCCCCCTGCAGCGCATTAATAAAGATATGACCCCCGCCGGCACATTTATCATATTATGCCACCGCACCGCTATATGTGAAAAGTATATCTATCAGCAGCCGGCCGTCCCGATAATGTTGAAGCGCTGCAGGGGCATATATATATAGAAGCACTTGGTGGGGGGGGGGGGGGGCAGACATATAGCGTATCTGCCCCCCCCCCCCCCCCCAACACACACAGCACTTCTATATACAATGCCACCGCAGCGCTATATGTGATAAGTATATCTATCATCAGCCGCCGGCCCGATGATGCTAATAGAAATACTTTTCATTCATAGTGCTGCGGCGGCATATGTATATACAGGGTGGGCTATTTATATGGATACACCTTAGTAAAATGGGAATGGTTGGTGATATTAACTTCCTGTTTGTGGCATATTAGTATATGTGAAGGGGGAAACTTTTCAAGATGGGTGGTGACCATGGCGGCCATTTTGAATCCAACTTTTGTTTTTTCAATAAGAAGAGGGTCATGTGACACATCAAACTTATTGGGAATTTCACAAGAAAAACAATGAAGTGCTTGGTTTTAACATAACTTTATTCGTTCATGAATTATTTACAAGTTTCTGACCACTTATAAAACCTGTTCAATGTGCTGCCCATTCTGTTGGATTGTCAATGCAACCCTCTTCTCCCACTCTTCACACACTGATAACAACACCGCAGGAGAAATGCTAGCACAGGCTTCCAGTATCCGTAGTTTCAGGTGCTGCACATCTCGTATCTTCACAGCATAGACAATTGCCTTCAGATGACCCCAAAGATAAAAGTCTAAGGGGGTCAGATCGGGAGACCTTGGGGGCCATTCAACTGGCCCACGATGACCAATCCACTTTCCAGGAAACTGTTCATCTAGGAATGCTCGGACTTGACACCCATAATGTGATGGTCCACTATCTTGCTGGAAAAACTAAGGGAACGTGCCAGTTTCAGTGCATAAAGAGGGAAACACATCATCATGTAGCAATTTCGCATATCCAGTGACCTTGAGGTTTCCATTGATGAAGAATGGCCCACTAACTTTGTACCCCATATACCACACCATACCATAAATTTTTGTGTTACAACAGTCTTGGAGGGATCTATCCAATGTGGGTTAGTGTCAGACCAATAGCGGTGGTTTGGTTTGTTAATTTCACCATTCACATAAAAGTTTGCCTCATCACTGAACAAAATCTTCTGCGTAAAGTGAGGGTCCTGTTCCAATTTTTGTTTTGCCCATTCTTCAGCACCTGAAACTACGGATACTGGAAGCCTGTGCTAGCATTTCTCCTGCGGTGTTGCTATCAGTGTGTGAAGAGTGGGAGAAGAGGGTTGCATTGACAATCCAACACAATGGGCAGCACATTGAACACAATTTATAAGGGGTCAGAAACTTATAAATAACTAATGAAAGAATAAAGCCAAGCACATCACTGTTTTTCTTGTGAAATTCCCAAAAAGTTAGATGTGTCACATGGCCCTCTTCCTATTGAAAAAACAAAAGTTGGATTCAAAATGGCAGACTTCAAAATGGCCGCCATGGTAACCACCCATCTTAAAAAGTTTCCCCCCTCACATATACTAATGTGCCACAAACAGGAAGTTAATATCGCCAACCATTCCCATTTGATTAAGGTGTATCCATATAAATGGCCCACCCTGTAGAAATGGTGGCGCAAAAAATAAGCCATCATATGGATTTTTAGCTGCAAAATTGAAAGGGTTATTTTTAAAAGGTAAGGAGGAAAAAACGAAAGTGCAAAAACTGGAGAACCCTCCGTTCCCAAGGGGTTAAGGGGTTAAAGCAGCAGTGGCCATAATAAAAATAAAAACACAGAGGCAGCCTAAGACTTGGGACTATGAGACTAAGACCTGGGGCTCCAGTGCTGTTAGCCCCCCTACCAATGCTCCTACAGATCGGTATAATTAGCATGGAAAACTTCGCCTATATCCGGGGTAGTGTGGGAGTGGCACCTGTCAGGGTCTTTATACAAGAGATATGAGACCTAACCAGGGTCGCCCCTCAGTACACATTTGGCAGCCTTCCATTTCACCATAGGGGAAGTAGAGTCTTGAGAATTTTCCAAAATAAAGTTGGAGATCGCTTGCTCCACCTATGCAGTACACACAGTGTTAAGCAGGAGGGATTCATTCAGACGCCAAGTCCACTTCACCTATGCAGAAAGGGCAGGTGCAGCGTACACACGACTGGGGCGTGGCCTGACCAGAGAATACTAACTTTAGTGGAGAAAATTAATCAAGGAAGCGTGTTATGCAGTAGCATAATATAGTCAATTCTGCTGTACGAGCTATGGGGGGGCAGAATATAAACTATAGTCCCTAACGGACAGGTGGAGAAGTCACCAGGCGTCACACAGTTGAAGAAGAGAGAGGGCTCTCTTAAGGTGTTTAATGGCAGAATAGGATATGGAGGAGAGGCCAAAAGAGTAATCCAAGGTGGGGTCTAAAGTGAGATTAATTACCCCACAAAGGAGCCCAGTACCCCTGAGCAGTGGGAGGGCAATATCTACAAGGTCCAGGTGGACAGGCACTTGGTTAAAATTGAAAGCTTACACATTTAGAATGGTGAATTTCTGACCCCCTACAGACAGGGAAAGGATTAAGTAACGGGCTTCAGGCTCAATCGTGCAGTTCAGGACCTGATTGGGAAGGGATTTGTGTATAGCAATCGCCACCACCCAGGACCTGGAATGAGGATTGTTAGCGCAAAACCAAGTGGTGTAGTGTGGGTGCTTGAGGGAAGGTTCATGGCCTACCTGAAAAGCAAACCAAGTGGGCTTTCTGTTTATGGAAATTATGCAGTACCTGGGAAAGCTTCTCAGGCCTGTTGAGACCCTTGGTATTGAAGGAGGCAATCTTGAAATTTGCCATGGCCATTGCAAAAAAAGAGAAAATACAATGAATGTCAAACAGTGGAACAAGAGGGAATCCTGCAGCAAAAGGGACAAGGGAGGGGAGGGAAGAGACAGTAGAAGGGAACCAACCATAAAAAGGAGGCCCCCCCTCCTTTTTATGGTTGGTCCCCTTCTACTGTCTCTTCCCTCCCGTCCCTTTTGCTGTAGGATCCCCTCTTGTTCCACTGTTTGACATTCATTGCATTTTCTCTTTTTTTGCAATGGCCATGGCAAATTTCAAAATTGCCTCCTGAAGGAGATCATCACAGAGGGAGATGTACCAAACAGAACAAGACATGAAGATGCCAAAGACAATGAAAGGAAAGGGAAACCAAAGCAGACATTAAAGTAAACAGACACACAAGCAGTAAACACTAAAGGTAGGCTACCACAGCTCAACCTAAGGAAATAAACAATAAATCTACCAAAGGACCTGGAGGCAAGAAAGCTCACAGGAACCCAATACCTTCGGTGGGTGAGAGGGGGGGGGGGGGAGAGTAAGTCAGGCAGCACAAAAACAGGGCCCCGAACCCTACCGGAAAAAAAATGAGACAAGGCAATACAGTGCATAGAGAGCAGATTACACAGCCCAAAAGCTTGTCTCTACAAAATTCTGTTAGTCAAATGATATATATATATATATATATATATATATACATACACGGTATATATATATATATATATATATATATATATGGTACACATCTGATTTTACCACTTTGCTTCATGGGACAACCCCTTTAATCTCTAGACAACATTGGTTGTAAATGCACACCCTTGCCGTCTGGGACTTAACGCACCAGGGTATGTTAAATGACTGTGAAGCGAGCACAGGAGCTGGACATGCTTCATATGCAGTGAGTTTTGGGCTACCGCTAGCCATTCCTAACCCTTTAGACCTGATAAATGCCGATCACAGTGACTAAGGTATTAAATTAGATATGTCAGTTAGCTCAGGGACCTCATTAGACCTCCGTGACCAACATGATCAGATGAGCTAAAATGGGTTCCCTTACCTGCCTCCTCCTGTTAGATCACCAATCCAATGATGCAGCCGGGCTGTATCAGTGGATCGCCAATCTCACTGTATAATGCTATGCAATGGGCATAGCATTATACAGTGAATTCAATACATTAATTGCATATAGAATTGCAATGGGGACTTATAGGGATTATCTACAATCGTTTTATTTTTTGTATTTGTGCTCAGGCTACCACAATAAAAATAATAAACTTTAACCTACTTTCTGCAGCTTCTCCAATGCTGCCGTTATTAGTCTCCTGTCCTTCGGCCCTAGTCGTCTTCCAGCTTCTGTGGCCCGGTGTGTAACACTGCACTCAACTAATTGCTGGCCGCAGAGATGTCCTGCCTCAGCCAGTGATCAGTTGAGCAGCAGCACCATGTAACGGGCCTGGCCTCCCTCCTGGTTCCTGGGCCCGTTACATCACACTGCAGCTCAGCTTAATTAGATAAAAAAAAAAAAAAGGAACCCCTTTAAAAATGTAAAATATCAAATGTTTTTACAATTCTATAAAAGCCACTCCTCTTTGAGCATTAGACTCAAGCGGAACACTCTGACTCGTGCTCGGGAACTCCGAGCGGAGATTGCTCGTTTGGAGACTCTTCTGCTGTTCTTTCCTTCTGTTTCAACGTTGAGGAACTTGGTGACGGCTCGGGCCCGATTGAGCGAGGTGGAGCTCTATGCCAAGCAACACTTCTACAAGAAAGGTAATAAGGCCCACACTATGTTGGCTAGGCGCCTGTGTGACCGAGTCGTTGCTCAATCTCCCTCTGCTTTGAAAGACTCCTCTGGGGTTCTTCACTACCATCCCGCTGATATCTCTCGCCTTTTTGTTGACTACTACACTAAACTCTTCTCACTCCCCTCCCAGTTGCCGTCTGACCCGGGGGAAAGAGCTGCGGCCTTAGATGCCTATCTTTCCCGTTGTAGTTTACCATCTCTGTCGGTAAGGGACTGGGAAGTTCTAAATGCCCCTATTACTGGTGAGGAGCTCTCGGACGTCCTTAAATCTCTCCCATCTGGTCACTCCCCTGGCCCAGATGGCTTCACCTACTTGTATTATAAGACATTTTCTTCTCTCTCCTGGTCCCTATTTTCAATTCATTCATGGATAGGGAAGCGATCCTGCAGTTTTTTTTGCACTCCCTTATCACTCTGCTACCTACACCTGGTAAGGACCCTCATGATTGCTCTAGCTACCGACCCATCGTCCTCCTTAACTCTGACCTTAAGCTTTTTTCTAAGGTGTTGGCTGTTAGACTCTGCTCCTTCCTTCCAGCCCTTGTCCAAAGACCAGGTTGGATTTATCCCCTGTAGTCAGGGCGGTGACAACACCAGGAGGGTGGTGGGCCTGGCTGACCTGATTAATCGGAGGTCCGAGCAGGCGTTGCTTCTTAGTCTGGATGCCGAAAAGGCTTTTGACAGATTATTCCTCCCCCCTCTCCTACGCTGATTACTCTTTTCGGTGGTCTCCTTCTGCCATCAAATATCTTTGGATTTGGATCTCCTCTCACTATTCTACACTGTACTGTATTAATTATGTACCCCTTTTTTGGGAACTCTGTGCCCTCCTGGTAAAATGGCACTCGCAGTATATGTCCTTTTTTGGTCGCATTGCAGCGGTAAAAATTACTATTCTTCCGAAGCTCCTATTTTTTTGAGACGTTGCCGGTTTGGGTCCCGCTGTACGCTCTGCGTTCTCTCCAAGTGGCTATTTTTCAGTTTATTTGGGATGGGAAGTGTCACCGGCTTCCGATGTCTGTAATGAGGGCTGGGCGAGCTTATGGGGGACTGGCGGTCCTTGACGTGGTGAAATATTATTGGGCTACTCACTTGCGCCATCTTGCAGCGTGGTCCACTTACCAAGCATATAGCCACTGGATGGAATTGGAGAACTTGTGGCTCTCCCCAATCCATCCTAATGCACTTCTCTGGACCCTTCCAGCTTCCTCCCCCTCTCTCTCTCCTTTCCTGGGCCCCATGGCGTTCTCTAAGTTTGTGTGGTAGACATGTGCAATTTGTTTCGGCACGAATGTCTAATTTACCGAATTTTACCGTATTCGGGCATTTGGACCGATCTGAATGCACAAAAACATATTTTGAACATTCCCGAATAGCCACGATAATACGAATAGCAAAATAACGAATGCATTCGTTATTTACCGAATGCATGCGGTAAATAACGAATGCATTCGTTATCCGTATACGAACATAAAGAATTCCTTCTAATAAAATAAAATAATAAAAAAGATACAGTGGTGATGGAAAAAATTGTATCCAACGAAATGTATCTTTTTTATTATGAAATGTTTATAAATTTTTAAACAGGGATCAATATATGTGAGCGGGTAAAGCACCAAAAATGTAGCCTACAATAATAAAAATGGCCGCTCTTCTATGGTCCCCTGCACTGACGTATATATACAGTGACCCCCCGACTTATGATGGCCCCGACATATGATCATTTCAACATATGATGACCTCTCAGAGCCCATCGTATGTTGAAGGCAGCATCGACATATGATGCTGCTGTGTGTCGGGGCCATCGTACAAACAGCTATCTGAAAGCGCTGACAACTTCAGCAACTGACAGATAGTTGTTTAATGTGCCCCGTGTGCCCCGTTCTGCCTCCTGTTACTCACATGCTGTCCTGCTAACTCACGCAGGCTTCCACTGTGAGCTCCGTGTAAGCCCCGCCCCCCAGTGCAGCCATAGCCAATAGCCTGCAGCATCTTGCTGTAGGCATCCAATGAGCTGCTGGCTGCCCTCCCCTTCCTTTCCTATACAGCTGTAGTCGGCAGGATGGTAATGGAGGACATTCTGTCCCCCCTGAAGGTATTTAAAGAACATCATGTCACACATCACATACAATACATATACACACTATACACCCCATACATCAATGTTTCCCTATCAGTGTGCCTCCAGCTGTTGCAAAACTATAACTCCCAGCATGCCCAGACAGTCAATGGCTGTACATGCATGCTGGGAGTTGTAGTTGTGCAACAGCTGGAGGCACCCTGATTTGTTAAACACTCCCCATACACTCCACATACAATGGTCATCCCAGAACCAATTAGCAGTTTCCCATAGAGATATGTATTCAACATACAATGGTTCCAAGGCCCCAGAACCAATTACCATTTTTACATAGACATATGTACTCGACATATGATGGTTTCAACATATGATGGTTCTCCTGGAACCAATTAATATCATATGTTGAGGGACCACTGTACACCTATTCATATTTCCCGCAGAGCTGTGATTGGCCAGATGGTTCCAGCCAATCACAGCTCTCTGTGAGAAATAGGAATATGTGTATATATACGGCAGTGCAGGGGACCATAGAAGAGCGGCCGCCGCATCTATACATTATACAGGAGCATCACAGCGGGTGTCAGGAGTGATACCCGCAGTGATCTTTCCTTAACTACAAGTACTACAACTCCCAACATGGAGTACACTCTTCTCCATGCTGGGAGCTGTAGTACCTGCATTAATAGACAGATCACATCATGTGTCAGAAGTTACATTCGCTGCGATATGTCTATTAATGCAGATACTACAGCTCCCAACATGGACAGATTACAGCGGATGTCACTCCTCCTGACACCCGCTGCGATCCTCCTGATGTGAATGTCGGGATCAGCTGTTCTCAACGCTACAGAGCCGGGAGAACAGCTGACGCTGAGCTGTAGGTATACATCATATATCTACCCAGCAAGAACTTACAGTGAGCCTGCAATGTGTATACAGTATACACATTGCTGGCTCACTTAACACCTTGCTGAGCTGTGCGCTAGGCGCAAGCCCAGCAAGTAAAGAGTTAACTTACACTGCTGGACAGTGTAGGTTAACCCTTTGGGCGGTATACACTATATACAGCTATCTATAGATAGCTGTATATAGTGTATACAGAAGACGAAGTCCACTTACTTCCCTCGAGTCCCGGGCAGGTCAGTGTAGCTCCTCCCCTAGTGACGACTTCATTAGGGGCGGAGCTACAGGCGGGATTCAGGCTAGTCTGAAGCTCTGTTCACATTGTCCGTTTTGGATAATGGGAACAGACCCTTCTGCCAGTGTCTACCCAGACAGGGAGACTCCAGCTGTTGCTAAACTACAACTCCCAGCATGCCCAGACAGCCAAAGGCTGTCTGGGCATGCTGGGAGTTGTAGTTTTGCACCAATTGGTGGCTCCCTGTTTGGGTAGACATTGCATAATGGGTGCTCTCCCCAGCGGACAGTGGCAAAAATGTCTTAACCAATTTTTTGTGTTTTTTTTCTTCTTGTTTCAGATCCGTGTATGCAGAGGATTACGGCAGATTCGATAGATTACAGCGGATTATTTTTTTTTTTCTTTTAATAAAATGGTTAACGAGGGCTGTGGGGGAGTGTTTTTTAAAAATAAAAATTTTTTTCCAATGTGTTTTCCAATTTTTTTTTATTGAATTGTCAGGCTTAGTAGTGGAAGCTGGTCTTATTGACGGAATCAATTACTAAGCCAGGACTTAGCGCTAGCCCCAAAAACAGCTAGCGCTAACCCCCAATTATTACCCCGGTACCCACCGCCACAGGGGTGCCGGGAAGGATCGGTACCAACAGGCCTGGAGCGTCAAACATGGCACTCCTGGGCCTAGGCAGTAACAGACTGGCATTATTTAGGCTGGGGAGGGCAAGTAACAATGGTCCTCGCCCAGCCTGGTAACATCAGGCTGTTGCTGTTTGGTTGGTATTGTGCTGAGAATGAAAATACGGGGAACACTATGCGTTTTTTTATTTTATTTAAATTTAAAAAAAACGTATAGGGTTCCCCGTATTTTCATGCTCGGAGTTGTAGTTTAGAAACAGCTGGAGTCTCCCTGTCTGGGTAGACACTGGCAGAAGGGTCTGTTCCCATTATCCAAAACGGACAATGTGAACAGAGCTTCAGACTAGCCTGAATCCCGTATGTAGCTCCGCCCCTAATGACATCATCACTAGGGGGCGGACCTACACGGCCCTGCCCGGGACTCGAGGGAAGTAAGCGGACTTCGTCTTCTGTATACAATATACACAGCTATCTATAGATAGCTGTATATAGTGTATACCACCCAAAGGGTTAACCTACACTGTCCAGCAGTGTAAGTTAACTCTTTCCTTGCTGGGCTTGCGCACAGCTCAGCAAGGGGTTAAGTGAGCCAAAAATGTATATACTGTATACACATTGCAGGCTCACTGTAAGTTCTTGCTGGGCAGTAGATATACGATGTATACCTACGGCTCAGCGTCTATTGTTCTCCCGGCTCTGTAGCCTTGAGAACAGCTGATCCCGACATTCACATCAAGAGGATCGCAGCGGGTGTCAGGAGGAGTGACATCCGCTGTGATCTGTGCCTTACTGCATGTACTACTACTCCCAACATGGAGTACACTCTGCTCCATGCTGGGAGCTGTAGTACATGCATTAATAGACATATCGCAGCGAGTGTAACTTCTGACACCCGCTGTGATCTGTCTATTAATGCAGGTACTACAGCTCCCAGCTTGGAGCAGAGTGTACTCCATGTTGGGAGTAGTAGTACTTGTAGTTAAGGAAAGATCACTGTGGGTATCACTCCTGACACCCGCTGTGATCCTCCTGTATAATGTATGGATGCGGCGGCCGCTCTCCCATGGTCCCCTGCACTGCCGTATATATACACATATTCCTATTTCTCACAGAGAGCTGTGCTTGGCTGGAACCATCTGGCCAATCACAGCTCTGGGGGAAATATGAATATGTGTATATATACACGTCAGTGCAGGGGACCATAGATGAGCGGCCGCTGCATCTATACATTATACAAGAGGATCGGAAGGGACCCGGGCGATCTGTCAATTAGTACAGGTACTACTACTCCTATCATGAAACAGTGTGTTCCATGCTGGGAGTAGTAGTACTACCTAAAAAATGTGAAAAACACGCACACACTACATTTTTATTATTGTCGGCTAAATTTTTGGTGCTTTAACCGCTCACTAAAATTGATTGTTTAAAAATGTATTTCATAATAAAAAAGATACATTTCGTTAGATACAATTTTTTCGATCACTACTGTATCTTTATTTTTATTTTCTTTTAAGGTACCCACTACGAAATTTTAATAAAAAAGGTATCTCCATAATTTTTTAGGATCACTAAAGTCCAAAAAAGAAAAAAAAGATTTACCCGAATGTACCCAAATATCAAATGTATCCAAAAGAAAATAAAAACCTGAATACTGAATGTATCCGAAAAATCAAACCGAACACCCGAATACCGAATGTATCCGAAAAATAAACCCAAAAATATTACCGAATCGAAAATTTTATCCAAAATGAAAAAACGAAACAAAACAAAAGTTTTTCTTGTGCACAAGTCTAATGTGTGGGGTTACTGCTCTGTGAAATTTAAATTGTTTTCTTCCTCCTCCCCTCTTCAGTCTTTCCTCTATCATCCCAACTTTCTCCGGGCCTGACCTCCATTATGGTACGGGAGTGGGGGACTAGAGGCCTTTTTTGCTGGGAGGATGTGGTCGACCCTATCTCACGTTCTCTCTTGCCTTTTGCCTTTTGACCTCCCCTTGTCTGATCGCTTTCATTATTTACAATTACAAAATATTATGTCCTCCACACTGGGCTCTCGGGTGGTGTCTCTGCCTACTAGCTTTGAGAGGTTGTGCTGTGGTGGGCCTCAGACGAGGGGTCTTCTCTCCAATATTTACTCCTTGCTCCTCCAACCTCCGGAAGGAGTCCAGGCATCTCACCGTTATATGAGTCGTTGGGAGGAAGCACTTAACACCACTATCACTCTCCCCCAGTGGAAAATAGTATGGGAACGGGCTTCCAAGGCATCTATATGTACAGACTACAGGGAAAAGCAATATAAACTGATTATGGGTTGGTACCATACTTCGGAGCTGCTGAATAGGTTGAACCCTGATATCCCCCCCCCAATGCTGGCGTTGTGGGGTTGGTTTGGGAACGCTTTTCCATGTTTTTTGCGCCTGCCCTCTTATCTCGGGGCACTGAGGGGTTGTGCGTCATTTGCTCTTGGAAGTTTTGGGAGTGTATGTCCCTCTCAACCCCCTTGTGTATCTCTTACAGCTCTCACACCCTGCTTTAACTAAGAAGCTGCTGAAACTGTCTATGCATATTAATCTGGCAGCTTAAACCCTCATTGCTTAACCCCTTAAGGACCCAGCCAATTTTCACTGTAGGACCCGGCCATTTTTTGCACATCTGACCACTGACACTTTAAAACTCTGGGCTGCTTTTACCTTTCATTCTGATTTCGTGACATATTCTACTTTATGTTAGTGGTAAAATTTTATCGATACTTGCATCGTTTCTTGGTGAAAAATTCCAAAATTTGATGAAAAAATTGAAAATTTAGCAATTTTTTTTACTTTGAAGCTCTCTGCTTATAAGGAAAATGAATATTCCAAATAAATTATATATTTATTCGCATAAACAATATGTCTACTTTATGTTTGCATCATAAAGTTGACATGTTTTTACTTTTGGAAGACACCAGAGGGCTTTAAAGTATAGCAGCAATTTTCCACAAAATTTTCAAAATCGAAATTTTTCAGGGACCAGTTCTGTTTTGAAGTGGATTTGAAGGGCCTTCATATTAGAAATACCCCACAAATGACCCCATTATAAAAACTGTACCCCTCAAAGTATTCAAAATGACATTCAAAAGGTTTGTTAACCCTTTGTGTTTCACAGGAATAGCAGCAAATTCAAGGCAAAAATTCAAAATCTTCATTTTTTACACTAGCATGTTCTTGTAGACCCAGTTATTGAATTTTTCCAAGGGGTAAAAGGAGAGAAATCTTCCTAAAATGTGTAACCCAATTTTTCTCGAGTAAGGAAATACCTCATAAGTGTATGTCAAGTGTTCGGCGGGCGCAGTAGAGGGCTCAGAAGGGAAGGAGCGACAGTGGGATTTTGGAGAGTGAGTTTTTCTGAAATGTTTTTTGGGGGGCATGTCACATTTAGGAAGTCCCTATGGTGCCAGAACAGCAAAAAAAAAAAAAAAAAAAAACATATGGCATACTATTTTGGAAACTACACCCCTCAAGGCATGTAACAAGGGGTCCAGTGAGCCTTAACACCCCACAGGTGTTTGACGACTTTTCGTTAAAGTTGGAGGTGTAAATGATTTTTTTTTCCACTAAAATGCTAGTTTTCCCTCAAATTAAATATGGAAATATTCCATGTGTGGACGTCAAGTGCTCTTCTGGCGCACTACAATGCTCAGAAGAGAAGGAGTGCCATTGAGCTTTTGGGAAAAAAAATAGTTTGGAATGGAGGTCAGGGGCCCCCCATGGTGCCAGAACAGTGGACCTCCCCCACGTGTCCCCATTTTGGAAACTACACCCCTCACAGAATTTAATAAGGGGTGCAGTGAGTATTTACACCCCACTGGCGTTTGACAGATCTTTGGAACAATGGGCTGTGCAAATGAAAAATTACATTTTTCATTTTCGCGGACCACTGTTCCAAAAATATGTCAAACACCTGTGTGGCGTAAATGCTCACTGTACCCCTTATTACATTACATTAGGGGTGTAGTTTCCAAAATGGGGTCACATGTGGGTATTTCTTTTTTTTTTTTGCGTTTATGGCAGAACCGCTGTAAAATCAGCCACCCCTGTGCAAATCACCAATTTAGGCATCAAATGTACATAGTGCACTCTCACTCCTGAGCCTTGTTGTGCGCCCGTAGAGCATTTTACGCCCACATATGTGGTATTTCCGTATTCAGGAGAAATTGTTACATTTGTCTATTTTTCCTTTTAACGCTTGTGAAAATAAAAAGTATGGGGCAACACCAGCATGTTAGTGTAAACTTTTTTATTTTTTTACACTAACAAGCTGGTGTAGCCCCCAACTTTTCCTTTTCATAAGGGGTAAAGGGAGAAAAAGCCCCCCAAAATTTGTAGTGCATTTTCTCCCGAGTATGGAAATACCCCATATGTGGCCCTAAACTGTTTCCTTTAAATACGACAGGGCTCCGAAGTGAGAAAGCGCCATGCGCATTTGATGACTATATTAGGGATTGCATAGGGGTGGACATAGGGGTATTCTACGCCAGTGATTCCCAAACTGGGTGCCTCCAGCTGTTGCTAAATTCCCAGCATGCCTAGACAGCCAGTGGCTGTCCGGAAATGCTGGGAGTTGTTGTTTTGCAACAGCTGGAGGCTCCGTTTTGGAAACACTGCCCTATGATATGTTTTCATTTTTATTGGGTAGTGTAGTGTTTTTAGGGTACATTCCTGCTAGGAGTTTGCGCTGCGGCGAAAAATTTGCCGCAGCCCAAACTTGAAGCAGGAAACTTACTGTAAACCTGCCTGTGTGAATGTACCCTGTACGTTCACATGGGGGGGCAAACCTCCAGCTGTTTCAAAACTACAACTCCCAGCATGTACTGACAGACCGTGCATGCTGGGGGTTGTACTTTTGCAACAGCTGGAGGCACACTGGTTGGAAAACCTTCAGTTAGGTTCTGTTACCTAGCTCAGTATTTTCCAACCAGTGTGCCTCCAGCTGATGCAAAACTACAACTCCCAGCATGTACTGATCGCCAAAGGGCATGCTGGGAGATGTAGTTATGCAATAGCTGGAGGTACACAACTACAACTCCCAGCATGCCGAGACAGCTGTTTGGGCATGCTGGGATTTGCAGTTTTGCAACATCTAGAGGGCTACAGTTTTAGAGAACACTGCAAAGTGATCTCCAAACTGTGGTCCTCCAGCTGTTGCAAATCTACAAATCCCAGCATGCCCAGACAGCAAACAGCTGTTTGGGCATGCTAGGAGTTGTAGTTTTGCAAGATCTGGAGGGATACAGTTAGAAACCACTGCATAGTGGTCTCTAACTGTAGCCCTCCAGCTGTTGCAAAACTACATATTCCAGCATGCCCAAACAGCTGTCTGGGCATGCTGGGAGTTGTAGTTTTGCAACATCTGGAGGGCTACAGTCAGAGACCACTGTATAGAGGTCTCAAACTGTCTCAAACCCTCCAGATTTTGCTAAGCAACTCCGGTGAAAAACTTTTTTTTTTAAATCAACTGGTGCCAGAAAGTTAAACAGATTTGTAAATTACTGCTATTAAAAAATGTTAACCCTTCCTGTATTTATTAGCTGCTGAATACTACAGTGGAAATTATTTTCCGTTTGAAACACAGATGTCTGCTGACATCATGAGCACAGTGCTCTCTGCTGACATCTCTGTCCATTTTAGGAACTGTCCTGAGTAAAAGGAAATCCCCATAGCAAACATATGCTGTTCTGGACAGTTCCCAAAATGGACAGAGATGTAAGCAGAGAGCACTGTGCTCATGATGTCAGCAGACAGCTCTGTGTTTAAAAAAGAAAATAATTTCCGCTGTAGTATTCAGCAGCTAATAAGTACAGGAAGGGTTAAGATTTTTTAATAGCAGTAATTTACAAATCTGTTTAACTTTCTGGCACCAGTTGATTTAAAAAAATAAATAAATAAAGTTTTCAAAGGAGTACCCCTTTAATGTTGGAAGAGGACTCTCCCACCCTCTGAATCTGATTTATTGGCTCGTATAAGAGAAATACGCTCCTTGGAGTACCTCTCAGCCTCTTTGAACACTTCTATCCCTCTCTGTTTGGGAGCGGTGGGACCGTTTCTCTCATAGGCAGCCACCTTGATTTTCTTCCCCCCTCTATCTCCCCCCCTTTCCTCCTCCTTTCCATGCTCTCCCTCTCTACCCCCTCCCCTCTCCCCCACTGGGTTTGTGTTATGTCGTTTCTTGTCCTTTGTGTACCCATGCCTCCCTCCCCTAGTCCTTTTTGTTGGGGGGCTTTTTGAGCCCTCTTTTCCCTGAAGTTGAGATGTGGTATTACTTATCCAAAGTTGCTCCAGTTTGATGTTTACTCTGAGATTGGGGCTGCCGACTGTGATTTTATGATATTTTTTGCATACCCTGGTCTCTCTGTTGGCCTGTCATTGGCTCCCAATTTATTCTGGGCTGCGACCCGGGCTATGCTTTTGTTTTGTACTCTCTTGTTCTCTTTTATGAAAACCTTTAATAAAAATTAGTTGGAAAAAAAACACTCCCCTAATAAAAAAAATTACAAATCTTCACATTTTACATAAAAATAAATAAATATACATGTTGTTATCACCATATGTGTAATTATCCAAACTATTAAAATATAATGTTTGTGATCTTGCATGGAGAACAGAGTAAAAAAAAAATACCAAAATGCCCAAAATAGTGATTTTTTTATTCGCACAATATATCTGAAATGTTTTAAATCAAAAGTGATCAAAGAGTCTTATCAAAACTTAAAGGGGTATTCTGCCAAAAAACATCTTTTCCCCTACCCAATGGATAGGGGATAAGATGTATGATCGCAGGGGTCCCACCGCTGGGGACAATGTTTTTCAGTACCCCTTTAATCAGCTCATGGATTTGCTTGGCTATACTATATAACATTCAATGTGGTCACATCTTTTACACTGGGGTCTGTGGCTTTGAGTTTCCATGTAACATTAACATAGCTTGAATGCTTAGTCCCACTTTACCAATATGTGTTGTAGTTTCATGCACAGCGAGTGGCTGGGAGCACCGTTGTGCAGAAAAAGTCTGGTAATGAGCAGTGCTTACATAGTCCTACTGCCCCATACAGGGGTTGATATATTGCCCATGATCAATGTACAACACATTGATCATGTGCTAGAAAAAGTCAACATGCAGTCATTCTGCATGTTGACTTTTTTCTAGCTATTGAAAAAGGGGAACTGGTTCCCGAAACGCATCTAGAATCACCAGCAGCACATTCTAATGTACCCCAACTCGAGCCGAACTAAACAACTACAGCAGGTTTGGAAATATTGACTTCTTATATCAAGATCAGAGCACGCGCTCCTCATGGATACCTGCTCCGAGTCCGCACATCCCGCATGCTGAGAATCGGCTTGAGCCAGCTGAACGAGTTTATATCACAGACGATCCACTAACCAGGAGCCAGCAAGGGGTACATAGTACCAGCTCCACACAGTATCCCACTTGTTTATAACATCGTCCCTGTGCAATCAGGGCCAATCAAGTAAAGTGGGAAAGGATTAAGGGACCTACAGCACTGCCGAGCGCTTTATCTATATAATGTACCTGTGATAAAGGGATCTACAGCACTGCTGAGCGTTATTACTACATCCTGTATATTATATCTGCCCCATACCATCTCAGCCATATAAGAGGAAGAGAATAAGACATTGGTATCTACTGCGCTGTCGACCATTCACTATCCACTGCTCTCCCTCTCTGTGTAACAGAGAGTGCGATCTTTGTGACACAGTGTCCCATCGGCCTGGCGCTGCCTGAGCCACAAAGAACTTG
Organism: Hyla sarda; assembly: GCF_029499605.1. Taxonomy (NCBI): domain Eukaryota; kingdom Metazoa; phylum Chordata; class Amphibia; order Anura; family Hylidae; genus Hyla; species Hyla sarda. The sequence continues at coordinate 266,262,840 of NC_079189.1, read as the reverse complement.
CAGTGGTACAAATTATCTGTACCTACAGCGCTATCCATCTCACAGCCAAACGGGTATACAAATTGTGCTTGTTGGGGATCATCACATAGGTTTTATATGTTTATAATATAAATGTTATAACTTCGGATTCAACCATCGATTCTCTATTTTATTTTCACTGTATATTTTGTGTCGCATCCGATGCAAGGGCCCTGCAGATGATGTTATTTATAATTCAGCAATAAATTGTTATGGAATAGATCTCATTCTCACTTTCTATCTTCTACTATTACTTTTATCTCTATGACCCCCATTACCTAATGGAACTGTTTCCATATATTTTTTCTTCTTAGTCCAATTAGGCACATAGGGTAGAGTGTCCTGTCCAGTATCCTCGGTTTTGGGTCTATGTAGAGCTCCCAGATTTTTGGTTTGGTAGTGTGAAAGTAGCCTTGGTACGTTAAAAATATAAAATATGGTATGTTTCTATATATGGGGTGGTATTGATAAGGATCGACCGAGTGGGGGCTTTCAAATGTGATTGACTGTGCTGCTATATACTTTGCCAAGTGTCGACACAAAAAGATATACACCACACAGGGTATGTTGGTATACACTCTTTCTTAGCATGAAGTTCTGCTGCTCCCAAAAAGAGTTCTGCTTTATTACAGGAAGTAAATTTGTTTTTTGCATTTGGAACAAAGGCGGGATAGTTATGCCATCACAATTAGCATATTACATTGGGATTGGTTGTTCAACTATTGTGTCCGTATATATTAGCATATGTAGTGTCCATTAATTTCTTGGCAAAAGTTCTCTGTTCGACAGATATTTAGTCTTTTACTCCCGCATGGCGTCATGGCAAGGTCTCGGTCCGGAGTCACGAGCAGATAGCATTCTGATGTATATGGGTTAAAGGGTAGGGGAACAGATATTTTTTCCAGCAGCAATGCCATATTAATATTTGTATATTGATCAGTCATTAGAAACATAAGGGTCATCCCTATGAGTATGAGGGCTCATTTTGCGCCGTGATCTGTAGTTCTTATTTGCTTACATTTAACTTTTTATTAAAAAAAATGTAAATAAATAAATAATAATGATTTGGAATAAAATGTGACAAAAAAGCAGCAATTTTTTTAAAAGTTTACGCCGTTCACCGTACGGGATCATTTACATTATATTTTGATAGTTCGAACATTTCCACACACGGCGATACCAAATATGTTTATTCATTTTTTAATGCTTTTTTTGGGAAAAATAGGAAAAAGGGGCAATTTAACTTTTTATTGGGGGAAGTCCCATTTTTGACACTTTTATAGTCCCCATAGGGGACTATTTATAGCAATCATTTGATTGTATATACTGCACTATGCTATGCAAAGGCATAGCAGTCATCTGTATTAACGTCGATCTTCTTCTCTGGTCTGCTCCATGTCAGACCAGAGAAGAACAATCCGGGATGACAGCCGGAGCAGGTTAGGGGACCTCCAGCCGCCATAGCACATATGCAGTGTATTTCATGACTGGATCCATGCGGCAGCGCCTCGGCCGATCCGATCATCCATTTAAATGCCTGCAATGCCGCAGATGCCATCATCTGTATTGATCACGGCATCTGAGGGGTTAATGGCGGACATCAGCAATATAGCAGCCGGGACCTGCCATGCAAAATGCGAGCAGCATGTACAGGACCGTAAATATACATCCTGGTGCGTTAAGTACCAACGTATGAGGAGGTACATTTCCGTCCATTACCCTTAAGGGGTTATAGTGAATCTGTCACCAGTTTTGAGATAGTAAAACAGAAAACATCCCTGAATAGCCACCAGAAAGGGAAGAACGCACAAAGTGCATGACCAAGAAAACAGAGTCCAGGCCAAAGCTGAGGATGGCTCCCGGACATGAGGTTACTGTTCGTTCCTGTGCTGAATACAAGGTTACTGATCCGGCTGGGGGAGGGGAAAACCGGGCGCTCCCATACCCCAGCCAGACCAGCGCTGAAATCCATTTATTTTAATGAGCCGACCAGAATCAAACGGTGACTCCGGTTGGTTTATTTTTTACCCATATCCGGTTTCCTGACTGGACGGCCCTAAAACCGTAGTATACTACGGTTTTAGGTCCGGTCACAAAACCAGGTATGGGTAAAAAAAGTGCCAGGCTTTCCCCTCCCCCGGACGGATCTGGCACCCGTACAGTGAAAACGAGTGGTGAATGCAGCCTTACAATGATCTTCTCTTCATCACTGTGATACAGAAAACACAGTAGATTGGCTGTACACTGCTCACATTTTTATTAAAATATAAAATGGAATATTGTTTAATGTAGAAGATAAATACCAAAAGAAATCTCAATTTAAAATAATATCAGACCAATTACAACACAACTCATTAAAACTGTACACATAGGGGAAGAAATGTAAACACTCCTACAAAGAGAGATAGAGCAGAGGCACACAGTAACACGCCTTACTACATAGAAATTAATTTGCAGACTAGCGTACATGAAAGCAGTATGTATATAAATCCGACACATGTCCTCAGTGACTCTAGGCTCTAGATTATTCCCTATTTACTTTTCTTTGTTCTCCGATTTTCTCTACTCGCTGTCTTCACTGTCAGAATATGCACCTAACAAAGATAAGGAAGATGCTCCAGTATTAGAAGTAGCAATTTGGGTGTGACAGGTGTTTCCTGTAAAAAATAAATAAATATATATATATATACCATAATTATTACTGTAAATAGCATCAAAATATTACACTGTAATAAATTATCAAGGATAACAACCACATATTACGGAACTACCAATACAATAGTTGTTTATTAGCAAATTTTTCATTCTAACTTATTTAGGAAGATAGGACTTAGTACTCCAATCTCAGACATTGAGGCTAGGTTTTTACTCGGAAGTTGAATTGCCTTTTTGATTGGCTAAGATATACACAGGCTTGTAACACAATCAATTATTAGAATCGACTGTGGATCTTCTAAACCATTTATACGCCTTGGTGATTTTTTCAATATTTTAAGGAAATCAAAACATGTGCAAAGGAAAAAAGTCAACTAGTTGCCCATAGCTACCAATTTTATTGCGTCTTTATTTTTTTAAAAGGGCTCAGAAAAAATATGAAATAATAAAAAAAATATATATCTGGTTGCTATGAACAACTGATCAACTTTTCCTATGGAAATCTTCCCCTAAGGATAGGGTCACACATAGCGCATATGCAGTGTATTTCATGTGAGAAATATGTTCCAAACCTTAAATGCCGTAAGGGCAGCGTCCGTCAGGGAAAACCCTGTGTGTCTTCATATAAAAAAATGTACATCGTATTTCCCACAGTGTGAAATATGCTGTGCATGCACTACATGTGACCCTACCCCAAGAAATTTTTACCCTATAGGAGGAGTCTATGGAAAAAAAAAACATGCCACAAAAAAATCTAAATCAAAAAGTATGCTGTGTTTTCGAGGGAAAAAAAACTACACAATACAAATTCACCACTGGAAAAATAGTCTATAGTATAGTCTACTTTAGAGTAAATTTTAAAATTCACTAAAGACTTTAAAAATATCATCCACCAAACAGTTATCAATTAACCACTTAAGGACTACGTTCATTTTGACCTTAAAGGGGTACTCCAGTGGAATTTTTTATTTTTTTTAAATCAACTGGTGCCAGAAAGTTAAACAGATTTGTAATTTCCTAAGGAAATTTAGTGCTCTCTGCTGACACCTCTGTCTGTATCAGGTACTGTCTGGAGCAGGATAGGTTTGCTATGGGGATTTGCTCCTGCTCTGGACAGTTCTTGACATGGACAAAGGTGTCAGCAGAGAGCACTGTGGTCAGAAAGAAAAGAACTTCCTGTTGAACAAACAGCAGTACTGAAAGGATTAGAATTTTTAAATAGAAGTAATTTACAAATCTGGCACCAGTTGATTTAAAATAAATTTCCCACCAGAGTACCCCTTTAAGGACAATTTAAGTACATTTAAGTACATTTACGTCCATTGCCCGCTCCCAGTACTGGAAGGATTAACATTTTTAAATAGAAGTGACTTACAGATCTTTTTATCTTTAAAGAAGATATCCCATGCAGCAAAGAAAAAAAAAAATACCTAGCCATTCCATAGTATATTCACCTACCACCTCTCTGACATGTTTGTGATTTTTTTTCCGCCCCCCATTCACCGGCTATTCAGCTCATAAATTGCAGTTACTTCCTGGTTATGGTGGCTATGCCTGTGATCTCAAAGACTACATTTCCCTGCATGCACTGCTCACATTTCCTGCTCTCAGCTGCCTGAGCAGAGAGCTTGTTACCACCCCTAACTTATGTTAGTCACTCCCACATAACACTGAGCTCCAATCATAGCCCTATACAGCAGGGTGGCCACGAGGAAACAAAATGTAATCTCAGTGCTCAGAGAGAGGGACCCTGGAGTTGAAGCTGCAGTTTTACACTGTAAAATCACTCCCTCCCCCTCCTCCTCTCAATGAAACAGCTTTACAGTGGCACAATCACCTCCCCCCTCCTCTGCCCTGCACTCCTCTCTCCCCAGTGCTCAGTGTGACAATTCTACTCTCCCTCCCCTCCATTCTCAGTGTGACAGCCCTACGCTGGCAGCTCCCTCCCCTCCCCCCTCTCATCCGTTATCAGTGTAAAAACATTAGCAAGGAGAGGGGAGAGAACTATGATTTGAATCAGCCGACATATAGGCAGTGCTGCTCAGCCAATCACTGCAGAACAGAGGGAGGACAGTGTGAATATTCATCAGATGGGAGGGGCTAAGGCCCGAGCTCAGGCAGCTCTCTGCAGCACAGGGGTTTTCTGGGTAATTGTCACGTCACGGCCCCTGGATGCTGCTGATAACAGCCTGAATAGGGGGTCGAAAGTCATGAAAACCTGGAACAGCTGAATTTCCTGTCAGACAGAAGAATGCAGAAAAAGCTTGTTTCTAAGCAGCATTGGTAATGGAAGTGATTTACAAACCTATATAACTTTACCTTCTGCACTAAAAGCTGAACAATTGTTTACTGTGAGACTTGTCCTTTAAGGACCAAGCCCATTTTTACCTTAAGGACCAGGCCAATTTTATTTTTCAGTTTTTGTTTTTTCCTCCTCGCCTTCTAAAATCCATAACTCTATTATATTTCCATCTACAAATCCATATAAGGGCTTGTTTTTTGCGTGACCAATTGTTTACCATAAAATGTACGGTGAACCCCAAAAAATATTTTTTTAGGGAGGAAATTTAAATGAAAACCACAATTTTGCACATTTTGGAGGGTTTTGTTTTCACACTGTACACTTTATGGTAGAAATGACGTGTGTTCTTTATTCTGTGGGTCAATACGATTAAAATGATACCCATGGTTAGATACTTTTATATTTTTGTACTGTTTTTAAAAAAAAAAAATCAAAAAAACTTTTTGTACACAATCAGTTGTCTAAAATTGCCCTATTTTGACCACCTGTAACCTTTTAATTTTTCCGTATATAGGGCGGTATGAGGGCTCATTTTTTGCGCCGTCATCTGTACTTTTTATCTATACCACATTTGCATATATAAAACTTTTAGATCATTTTGTATTAATTTTTTTGGGACTAAAATTTGACAAAAAAAGCTGCATTTTTTAACTTTTTTTATTTTATACGTTTACGCCATAAGGGATCATTAACATTATATTTTGATAGATTGGACATTTACGCACGTGGCAATACCAAATATGTTTATGGAAAAAAAAAATTACGCTTTTTGGGGGTAAAATTGGAAAAACAATTTTCATTTTTATTGGGGGGAGGGGATTTTTAAATTTTTTATACTTTTTATTTTTACATTTTTCAACTTTTTTGTTTTACACTTATGTCCCCATAGGGGACTATCTATAGCAATCATTTGATTGCTAATACTGTTCAGTGCTATGCATAGGACATAGCACCGATCAGTATTATCGGTTATCTTCTGCTCTGGTCTGCTCGATCTCAGACCAGAGCAGAAGACCCCGGGAGACGGCCGGAACCAGGTGAGGGGACCTCCGGCTACCATGCTGGATGACCGGATCGCCATGGCAGCGCTGCGGGCGATCCGATCATCCAAGTACCGCACTGCCGCAGATGCCGTGATCTGTATTGATCACGGCATCCGAGGGGTTAATGGTGGACATCCGTGCGATCGCGGATGTCGGCCATTACGAGCGGATCCCCGGTTGCTGCTAGCAGCCGGAACCTGCCGTGTATGACGCGAGCACCGTTCTGATGCTCGCGGTCACACACAGGACGTAAATGTGCATCCTGGTGCACGAAGTACCGCCAAACCAGGACGTACATTTACGTCCGTGGTCGTTAAGGGGTTTTGTTTTGTCCCCTTTTTTCTGAAACTTTATATATTTTTTTTTTTTAGAACATTATTGAAATGGATTACTGTGGTTTTAACACACTTTGCATCAATATTACAAGCAATTGTGAAAAACATTGTAACCTATCACAGAGGGAAAAAAAAGATTCTTATAAAGCCAACACCCTTTTGAAACAAGCACAGTAAAATGGAGACCATTACCTGAGCTAAGAGATGCTTTTTCACAGTGATTCTTCATGTCTGTGCAAGGAGATACAGCAGCCTGGTTAGACTGTGATTTTGTGGTTTTCTGTGCAGTCAAAACTGGATATTGGCTTAGATTAGCCTCTGAATTCTTGCTGGTTTCAGGACCTTCTTTTCTTCTTATAAGTCCGGAAAGTAGACTACGGCTGTTTGGTTTACTGCCATTATTATCTGATTTTTCACCACAGTGCTTCTTGTTGGGATAAGAGATCTATAGTGAATAGTAAAAATATAAAGGCAAAATACAAGTGAACGTGACATAGCAACAACACACAAAAATCTAATAATATTCTGTTGACAGGCAACTTTTCAAATCCTGGATAACCCCTTTTAAAGCCTTAAGGACGGAGGGTTTTTCAGTTTTTGCACTTTTGTTTTTTCCTCCTTACCTTTTAAAAATCATAACCCTTTCAATTTTCCACCAAAAAATCCATATTATGGCTTATTTTTTGCGTCACCAATTCTACTTTGCAGTGACATTAGTCATTTTACCCAAAAATTCACGGCGAAACGGAAAAAAAAATAATTGTGCTACCGTTTCTACGCAGTGCATATTTAGGTAAAAATGACACCTTATCATTATTCTGATACCCTACTTTTATAGGTTTTATTTTGCCGTACTTCTGGAAAAAATCATAACTACATGCAGGAAAATGTATACGTTTAAAAATGTCATCTTCTGACCCCTATAACTTTTTTATTTTTCCACGTACAGGGCGGTATGAGGACTCATTTTTTGTGCCGTTATCTGTACCAGTAGTTTTTATCGGTACCATTTTTATTTTGATCAGACTTTTTGATCACTTTTTATTAATTTTTTAATGGTATAAAAAGTGACCAAAAATAAGCTTTTTTGGACTTTGGAATTTGTTTTACGTGTATGCCATTGACCGTGCGGTTTAATTAACAATGTATTTTTATAGTTCGGACATTTATGCGATACCACATGTTTATTTTTATTTACACTTTTGGGAAAAGGGGGCGATTCAAACTTTTATTAGGGAAGGGGTTAAATGACCTTTAACCCCTTAAGGACCGAGCCCCTTTTCACCTTAAGGACCGGAGCGTTTTTTGCAATTCTGACCACTGTCACTTTAAACATTTATAACTCTGGAATGCTTTTAGTTATCATTCTGATTCCGAGATTGTTTTTTCGTGACATATTCTACTTTAACTTAGTGGTAAAATTTTATGGTAACTTGCTTGGTGAAAAATCCCCAAATTTGATGAAAAAAAAGAAAATTTAGCATTTTTCTAACTTTGAAGCTCTCTGCTTATAAGGAAAATGGATATTCAAAATAAATTTTTTTTGGGTTCACATATACAATATGTCTACTTTATGTTTGCATCATAAAATTTATGAGTTTTTACTTTTGGAAGACACCAGAGGGCTTCAAAGTTCAGCAGCAATTTTGAAATTTTTCACAAACTTTTCAAACTCGCTATTTTTCATGGACCAGTTCAGGTTTGAAGTGGATTTGAAGGGTCTTCATATTAGAAATACCCCATAAAAGACCCCATTATAAAAACTACACCCCCCAAAGTATTCAAAATGACATTCAGTAAGTGTATTAACCCTTTAGGTGTTTCACAGGAATAGCAGCAAAGTGAAGGAGAAAATTCAAAATCTTCATTTTTTACACTCGCATGTTCTTGTAGACCCAATTTTTGAATTTTTGCAAGGGGTAAAAAGGAGAAAATTTTTACTTGTATTTGAAACCCAATTTCTCTCGAGTAAGCACATACCTCATATGTCTATGTTAATTGTTCGGCGGGCGCAGTAGAGGGCTCAGAAGGGAAGGAGCGACAAATGGTTTTTGGGGGGCATGTCACCTTTAGGAAGCCCCTATGGTGCCAGGACAGCAAAAAAACACACATGGCATACCATTTTGGAAACTAGACCCCTCAGGGAACGTAACAAGGGGTAAAGTGAACCTTAATACCCCACAGGTGTTTCACGACTTTTGCATATGTAAAAAATTTTTTATTTTTTTAACTAAAATGCTTGATTTCCCAAAAATTTTACATTTTAAAAAGGGTAATAGCAGAAAATACCCCCCAAAATTTGAAGCCCAATTTCTCCCGATTCAGAAAACACCCCATATGGGGGTGAAAATTGCTCTGCTGGCGCACTACAGGTCTCAGAAGAGAAGGAGTCACATTTGGCTTTTTGAAAGCAAATTTTGCTCTGGGGGCATGCCGCATTTAGGAAGCCCCTATGGTGCCAGGACAGCAAAAAAACACACATGGCATACCATTTTGGAAACTAGACCCCTCAGGGAATGTAACAAGGGGTTAAGTGAACCTTTATACCCCACAGGTGTTTCATGACTTTTGTATATGTAAAAAAAAAAATTTTTTTTTTACCTAAAATGCTTGTTTTCCCAAAAATTTTACATTTTTAAAAAGGGTAATAGCAGAAAATATCCCCCAAAATTTGAAGCCCAATTTCTCCCGAGTACGGCGATACCCCATATGTGTCCCTAAACTGTTGCCTTGAAATACGACAGGGCTCCAAAGTGAGAGCGCCATGCGCATTTGAGGCCTAAATTAGGGATTGCATAGGGGTGGACATAGGGGAATTCTACGCCAGTGATTCCCAAACAGGGTGCCTCCAGCTGTTGTACAACTCCCAGCATGCCTGGACAGTCAGAGGCTATCTGGCAATACTGGGAGTAGTTGTTTTGCAACAGCTGGAGGCTCCGTTCTGGAAACAGTGGCGTACCAGACGTTTTTCATTTTTATTGGGGAGGGGAGGGGGGCTGTGTAGGGGTATGTGTATATGTAGTGTTTTTAACTTTTTATTTCATTTTGTGTTAGTGTAGTGTAGTGTTTTTAGGGTACAGTCGCACGGGCGGGGGGTTCACAGTAGTTTCACGCTGGCAGTTTGAGCAGCGGCAGAAAATTAGCTGCAGCTCAAACTTGCAGCCGGATACTTACTGTAATCCACCGCCCATGTGAGTGTACCCTGTACATTCACATTGGGGGGGGGAAACATCCAGCTGTTGCAAAACTACAACTCCCAGCATGGACGGTCTATCAGTGCATGCTGGGAGTTGTAGTTTTGCAACCGCTGGAGGCTCCGTTTTGGAAACAGTGACGTACCAGACGTTTTTCATTTTTATTGGGGAGGGGAGGGGGGCTGTGTATTTTATTTTCTCTGTTGAAGTCAATGGGTAGGAAAATACGGAGCACCAAATACGCAGCAAATACGCAACAAAATATGCCGTGTGGGAACGTACCCTAAACCTGCTTCACCATATTCCTGAAACATTTACTCTTAGGCCATGTTCACACTGCAGGGCGCCGGCATTATATGCCGGCACTAGGATTGTACACAAAATGTGCCATCTCATAGACTGCCATGCATTCTGTGCGGACTCTGCACAAAAAATGAATGTGTTCATTCTTTGTGTAGCCACGGAGAATGGAATTTCCATGCCGGAAACATCTGGTACGGAAATTCTACAGTGTGCACAGAGCAGCAGAATCCCGTTGAATTCAACAAGACTCTGCTGCAGCGGAATCTCTGTGCCAAATTCCAATGCGGAATCCGGCGCGGAAATTCTGAGGTGTGAAACACTACAGGTAATACCTGAAAATATTTTCAGGTATTCTGTATAAAATTATGTATATCAATTCTACACCATGACCACTCCTAAGAACATATGATACAAATTTGTCCAAAAGATTGTTATGAGAAAATAAACTAAGCAAAATAAAAAAAAAATTACATAATATCTGATGAATAGCGTGTGGCCATTTTTGCAATCCAAAAAGCTTCACTAGCTAGAAGTATATGTTTCCAATGATCACCTCTCCGTGGTCGATTAACTCTTTAAATAGGGATTAACCATGATGTGTAGATTCAGTGTAGCTCTATCCCTTTCTCACTCCTCCAAATGCAATGTAAGTATAGTGCCTGATGAAAAAAATGGTTCCCTGTTCCAACATCCTAATATTTTAAGTGTTCCTGTGTGCCTGCTCATGATAGGCCAGCAATATTAGATTGGCTCAAGCGAGTGCCAAGGCCTCTTCAAACAGGCAATAGGTGTCCATTAAGTGATAAAGTGGCCATTTAGTCATTAAATGGCCATTTAATTATAAGGTTGGACAACTCCTTAAACTAAAGTCTGTTAACCTGTTAAATATTGAGATTCATCTTTTAAAGATATGATCCAATATTACATAGCTGCAAGTGGCAAAAGTATGTGAACCTTTTGGATTAGCAAATAATTTGAATGTGAAATCGATTCAGGCTTATTTAATCAATGGGATAACAATCAGGTGTGAGTGATTGACCAGTTCTATTTAAAGGGGTACGCCACTGGCCAGCGTTCGGAACATTTAGTTCCGAACGATGTGTGCACGCTGCAGGGGGTCGGCCATGCCCTCTCGTGACATCAGGCCACACCCCCTCAATGTAAGTCTATGGGAGGGGGCGTGATGGCCACCACGCCCCCTCCCATAGACTTGCATTGAGGGGACGTGGCCTAGAGGTCACGAGGGGACGCATCAGTGTGATTTTCAAAACACGTTTGCGGAAGTATATTACAGACAAAAGGAGATTCCTGAGAGAGTTGCTGGTGCTCATCAGGTTAGAAAAGGTCACATAACCAACTCTAATGAGTTTTGACTACACCAATCCACAGTCACACAGATTGTGTAGACATAGAAGAAATTCAAAACCAATATTATCCTACCAAGGAGTGGTCCACCAACAAAGATCACAACAAGAGCAAAGCATTTAATAGTCTTATCAGGAGATAACTGAACAACAATAGTGTACATGCCAGAAAGAGAAAGTTGCCGATCTCAAAAAAGAAGTTTGCTGCAGTATGCTCAAGATCACCTGGACAAGCCAAAAGGCTGCTGGAATAATGTTTTGTGGACAAATGAGACCAAAATAGAGTTTTTTTTTTATTTAACTGAAAATGTTATATTTGGAGTAAGAAGACCACTGCATTCGAGCATAAAAAAACACTCATACCATCCTTAAAACAGTGGTGGTAGTAGCAACATGGGTATGCAGCAAGCCAATGACTCCAAGCACATAACTTGTTCTTAAAACAAAACAAAAAAATATGGTTAAAGAAGAATATAGTTAACCTCTTCCCTCCCCAGGGCATATGGGTAGGGGGGAGAAAGCAGCTACGAGGCGGGATTGTGACGTCATCCCACTCCGTACCGCACAGCCCCGGCTTGTATTAACAGCCAGGGGTTGCAGCTAATAGCTTGCAGTGGCGATCACAAAGCCAGCAACTGAATGTTGCTGGAAGGTTGCTATGGGTGAGTGGGACCACAACGGGGCAATCGCACAGTCCCGATCACCTTAACTGAGGGCCGGAGGGTCCCTACCTTCCCTGTGCAGTCTGATCTTCGGTCTGTGGCTCCAGCCTGCTTTGGCAGGCTAGAGCAACAGACCGCAGATAACACTGATCAATGCTGTGTCATAACACAACACTGATCAGTGTTAGGACTGAAAAGATTCCATGTTCTAGTCCCCTATGGGGACAAAAAAATTAATAAAAAATAAATGTAATAACTGTGTATAATCCCTCCCCCTAATAAAAGTTGAAATCAACCCCCTTTTCCCATTTTATAAATAAAATAACTTAAAAAAATAAACATATGTGGTAACACTGCTTGCGTAAATATCAGAATTATTCAAATATAATGCTAATTAAACTGCATGGTAAATGGCGTAAATGCAAAAAAAATAAAAATTACCAAAGTCCAGAATTGCACATTTTTGTTCACTTCATATAGCAGAAAAAAATACCATAAAATGTGATCAAAAAGTCCATTAAAAACAGAAATTGTACCGTTAAAAACTACAACTCATGGCACAAAAAAATAAGCCCTCAAATAGCCTCAGTTAGGGGTCAGATGGGGAAAATTTTAAGCCTACTAATTTTCTTACAAAAAGTTATATATTTTTTCACTAGCAAAACAAAACCTATACCAATTGGGTATCGTTGGATTTGTATGGACCTACAAAATAAAGACAATTACATTTTTACCATAAGTGCACTACATAAAAATGCAACCAAATTTTTACATTTTGCCCCACAAATAACCTTCACCATAAATTGTGGTACAAGGAGTGATGTCATTACAAAGTACAATAAGTCCTGCAAACAACAAGCCCTATAGATGAAACATTGATAAAAATTGGAAGAGTTATGGATTTGGATGAGGAGGAAAAAATGAAAACGCCAAAAACGTAAAGATTCTGCGTCATTTAGGGGTAAAAGTTTTTGGATGTGTCCAATTTATTCTGAAATGTAACACAGCAATAAAGCAAAGCTCTCTACTACTATATAATTGCCAAGGAACTTTACCTCTTCCCTTGCCAGTGCATATGGATACGTCCTGGGAAGGGGGGGAGCAGCTACAGAGCGGGATTGTGACGTCATCCCACTCCGTACCGCGTGGCCATCGGCTGAAATCAACAGCCAAGGGCTGCAGCTTATAGCCTGCAGTGGCGATCGCCGATTCAAGGCTATTAACCCTTTATATCCCGCGATCAAAGCCGAATGCGGGACCTAAGGCCGCCAACTCAATGTTGCCGGCTGGTTGCTATGGGTGATCGGGACCAATGTGGGGTAAATGTGCAGTCCTGATCACCTTAAATGATGGCCATAGAGTACCTACCTTGATCCGTGCCATAAGATCTTCATTCTGTGGCTCCTGCTTTGGCTGGCTACAGCAACAGAGCACAGATAACATTGATCAATGCTCTGTAATAGCACAATATTGATCAGCGAAATATTTAATGTTATATACCCTGTTCCAAATTATTATGCAAATAAGTGCATAAAGATTAAATATTTAGTTTTTCAGTTTAACTCATGAATGGCATTGTGTCTTAGGGCTCTTTTGATCACTGAAAACAATCTTGGATAATTAGACTGCCAGGTGAGCCCAATTTAAGGAAAAACTACTAAAGGTGGGTGTTCCATATTATTAAGCAGAGCACCATTTTCAAGCAATATGGGAAAGAAAAAGGTTCTCTTTGCTGCAGAAAAGAGTGAAATAGTTCAATGCCTTGGACAAGGTATGAAAACATTAGATATTTTATGAAAACTTAAGCTTGATCATCACACTTAAGAGATTTGAGGCTGATTCAGAGCACAGATGGGTTTGTGCAGATATAGGCACATTGAGGAAGATTTATGCCAGATCAATGCATCGGATATACTGCTAAATTACCATTACATAGCAGCAAACAGATATTTGAAGCTGCTGGTGCCTCTGGAGTCCCACATACATCAAGGTGTAGAGTCCTCCAGAGTCTTGCAACTGTGCATAAACCTTCTAGTTGGCCACCACTAAAATCAAGGCTGTCAAGCAGAAACGGCTGCATTGGGCAGCAAAATACATGAAGACTAATTTTCAATATCCTGTTCACTCATGAATGCTGTGCAACCCTGGATGGTCCAGATGGATGGAGTAGTGGACCCTGTTAAAACAAGGCTGAAACGTCAGCAAGGCGGTGGTGGAGTCATGTGGAATCATGAGAAGAGAGCTGGTCGGTCCCCTTTAGGGTCCCTGAAGGTGTGAAGATGACCTCTGCAGAGTTTCTGACTGAGAACTTTTTTCCCTGGTACAGAAGGAAGAACTATGCTTTCCATAATAAAATCATCTTCATGCATGACAATGCACCATCTCATGCTGCAAAGAATACCTCTGCATCAATGGCTGCTATAAGTTCAATAAGTGCAAGACTTGTGAAGCTGCTATGAAATAAGGGGTCATATGTTAAAATGTATTGTGACCTGTTAAAATGTTTAAAAAGTTAAAATATTGTTTGATTGAAATCGCTTTTGATTTCAGTAATCATACTGCAAACAACAAATGACCATTTTCAGTTTTTTACAACCTATAAAGTGTTTTGAAACTTACAGTGCATAATAATTTAGAACAGTGCATTGTAAGTTTTATATTTTCTCTCACATGGACTACTGCAATATCCTCCTCTGCAGCCTCCCATTTAAAACACTTGCTCCCCTCCAGTCCATCCTCAACTCTGCTGCTCATATAATCCACCTCTCAACTCGCTTCTCCTCTGCTTCTTCCCTGTGCCAAACCCTTCACTGGCTTTCCATTGCCCAACAAATTCAATTTTAACTGTTCACCATGACATATAAGGCCATCTACAACCTGTCCCCTTCTTTACATCTCTGACCTGATCTCCCTATAATGCCCCGCAAGTAATCTGCGATCATCTCAAGTTTTCTGCCCATGCTCACACCTGGTCCGCACTTCAAATGACCATCTCCAAGACTTCTTCCGAGTTTCCTCCATTCATTGGAACTCCTGACCCCAGCACATCCGGCTCAGGAGGGGTAGGGGAAAAAGTGTCAGGGAGGCTAGTCCTGAACTGGCACACCCCAACAAGTTTGCCCGCTTGGCAGATGAGGGGGATGCCATTACAGAGCTAGCAGAACTGCAGCAGGATACCGCCTCTGACCGCCAGGGGGGTGTCTGCTCCAGTAAGGAGGGAGGGAGGAGTACAGGGCAGGCCAGACAGGTACTAGTGGTGGGGGACTCAATTATTAGGGGGACAGACAGGGCAATCTGTCACAAAGACCGGGATCGCCGAACAGTGTGTTGTCTGCCTGGCGCACGAGTTCGGCACATCGCGGATCGGGTTGACAGGTTGCTGGGCGGGGCTGGAGAGGACCCAGCAGTCATGGTACATATTGGCACCAATGACAAAGTAAGAGGTAGGTGGAGTGTCCTTAAAAATGATTTCAGGGACTTAGGCCGCAAGCTTAAGGCAAGGACCTCCAAGGTAGTATTTTCTGAAATACTACCAGTACCACGAGCCACACCAGAGAGGCAGCGGGAGATCAGGGAGGTAAACAAGTGGCTCAGAAGCTGGTGTAGGAAGGAAGGGTTTGGGTTCATGGAGAACTGGGCTGACTTCGCTGTCGGTTACCGGCTCTACCGTAGGGACGGGCTGCACCTCAATGGGGAGGGTGCAGCTTTGCTTGGGGAGAAGATGGCTAGAAGGGTGGAGGAGTGTTTAAACTAGGGACTTGGGGGGAGGGAACCTACAGCAAAGAGGGGGAAGATAGTGTAGATAGAGAGGTGGGAATTATAAATGTACCTGGGGGTGGACCGGAGGGAGGGGTTAGAATAGTTAATAGGAATAGGCTTCATAGGAAAATAAAACTTACACCCTTGAATCCCATTAACCCCAATAACATAAAGGATGGAAATGTAAAGTGTATGTTCACAAATGCCAGAAGCCTAGCAAATAAAATGGGGGAGCTTGAGGCCTTGATACTGGAGGAACATATTGATATAGTTGGGGTCACTGAGACATGGCTGGACTCCTCGCATGACTGGGCTGTCAATCTGCAGGGGTTTACATTGTTTCGCAAGGATAGAATGAACAGAAAAGGTGGTGGAGTCTGTCTGTATGTAAGAAGTGGTATGAAAGTCAGTGTGAACGATGCCATAGTGTGTGATGATTTTGAGGAGGTGGAATCACTGTGGGTAGAATTACAAAAGGAGGGAAATACTGAAAAAATAATATTTGGGGTAATCTACAGACCCCCTAATATCACTGAAGAGATAGATGTTCGGCTTCATAAACAAATAGAGAGGGCCACCCGGGCAGGTACAGTGGTAATAATGGGAGATTTTAACTATCCAGATATAGATTGGGGTCCGGGGTTGGCTAAAACTACAAAGGGGCGACAATTCCTAAATTTATTGCAGGATAATTTTATGGGCCAGTTTGTGGAGGACCCAACAAGAAGTGATGCCTTGTTGGATCTGATCATTTCCAACAACGCAGAGCTGATTGGTAATGTAACTGTGCGGGAAAACCTTGGTAATAGCGACCACAATATAGTTACTTTTGACTTAAAATGTAGAAAACAAAGACAGGCGGGGAAGGCAAAAACATATAACTTTAAAAAGGCAAACTTCCCTGGGCTGAGGGCTGCACTACAGGACATAGACTGGGGGGAAGTGTTCTCAAATACTGATACAGAAGGTAAATGGGACATCTTTAAATCAACTCTAAATAATTATACAGCTAAATATATACCAAAGGGGAACAAATATAAACGATTAAAATTAAATCCTACATGGCTGACACATGATGTTAAAAGAGCAATAAACAACAAAAAAATTGCCTTCAAAAAATACAAATCTGATGGGTCAGCGATAACATTTAAACAGTACAAAGAGCTTAATAAAATCTGTAAAAATGTAATAAAAACAGCAAAAATTCAAAATGAGAGACAGGTGGCCAAAGAAAGCAAAACTAATCCTAAATATTTTTTTAGATATATAAATGCAAAAAAAAAAAGGACAGAGCATGTAGGACCCCTTAATAATGATAATGGGGAGGTTGTCACAGGCGATCAAGAGAAGGCGGAGCTACTGAATGGGTTCTTTAGTTCTGTATATACTAGGGAAAAAGGAGCTGACATTGGCCAGGTCAGTGCTGGTAACACATCATGTAATGTACTGAACTGGCTTAATGTAGAGATGGTACAAGGTAAGTTAAGTGATATAAATGTAAGCAAATCCCCAGGGCCGGATGGACTACACCCAAGAGTTCTTAGAGAGGTAAGTTCAGTAATATCTGTACCCCTGTTCATGATATTTAGAGATTCTATGGTGTCTGGTATTGTGCCAAGGGACTGGCGCAAGGCGAATGTGGTGCCAATCTTCAAGAAGGGCTCTAGGTCTTCCCCAGGAAACTATAGACCGGTAAGTTTAACGTGCATTGTGGGTAAATTGTTTGAAGGACTTATAAGGGATTACATACAGGAATACATGGGGGATAATTGTATTATAAGTGATAGCCAGCATGGGTTTACTAAGGATAGAAGTTGTCAAACCAATCTAATTTGCTTTTATGAAGAGGTGAGTAGAAGCCTTGACAGAGGAATGGCTGTGGATATAGTGTTTCTGGATTTTGCCAAAGCATTTGATACTGTCCCTCACAGACGTCTGACAGGTAAGTTAAGGTCCTTGGGCTTGGAAACTTTAGTTTGTAACTGGATTGAACACTGGCTCATGGATCGTACCCAGAGAGTGGTGGTCAATGATTCGTACTCTGATTGGTCCCCGGTAATTAGTGGTGTACCCCAAGGTTCAGTACTGGGCCCGCTGTTGTTTAATTTATTTATCAATGATATAGAGGATGGTATTAACAGCTCTGTTTCTATCTTTGCAGATGACACCAAGCTTTGTAGCACGGTACAGTCTATAGAGGATGTGCATAAGTTACAGGATGACTTGGATAGACTAAGTGTCTGGGCATCCACTTGGCAAATGAGGTTCAATGTGGATAAATGTAAAGTTATGCATCTGGGTACTAATAACCTGCATGCATCGTATGTCTTAGGGGGGATTAAACTGGCAGAGTCACTGGTAGAGAAGGATCTGGGTGTACTTGTAGATCACAGACTACAGAATAGCATGCAATGTCAGGCTGCTGCTTCCAAAGCCGGCAGGATATTGTCATGTATCAAAAGAGGCATGGACTCAAGGGACAGGGACATAATACTCCCCCTTTATAAAGCATTGGTACGGCCTCACCTGGAATATGCTGTTCAGTTTTGGGCACCTGTCCATAAAAGGGACACTGCGGAGTTGGAAAGGGTGCAGAGACGCGCGACTAAACTAATATGGGGCATGGAACATCTTAGCTATGAGGAGCGATTAAAGGAGTTACAATTGTTTAGTCTTGAGAAGAGACGTTTAAGGGGGGATATGATAAACGTATATAAGTATATTAATGGCCCATACAAAAAATATGGAGAAAAACTGTTCCAGGTTAAACCCCCCCAAAGGACGAGGGGACACTCCCTCCGTCTGGAGAAGAAAAAGTTTAGTCTCAAGGGGCGACACGCCTTCTTTACCGTGAGGACTGTGAATTTATGGAACGGTCTACCTCAGGAACTGGTCACAGTAGGAACAATTAACAGCTTTAAAACAGGATTAGATACATTTATGGAACAAAATAACATTAATGCTTATGAAGAAATATAAAATCCCATCCCTTCCCCAATATCGCGCCACACCCCTACCCCTTAATTCCCTGGTTGAACTTGATGGACATATGTCTTTTTTCGACCGTACTAACTATGTAACTATGTAACTATGTTACCCACCATCAAGATCTTCAAAAGCAAATTGAAAGTCCATCTATTCAAGCAAGTCTATGACCTTCAATAATCCTGCTGCCACTGCACCACTAATAGCTACTTTACCACCTGCTCACAGATGACTTGCTGTCCCCCCCCCCCTCACCTATTGTTTCTCTCCCCTCTCCTGGTAGATTGTGAGCCCTTGGGGGCAGGGCTCTCTCCCCGTGTCAGTCGGCAAGTTACTCTGTGTAATGGTCAACGGTCCCATGTTAGTGTTATGTATTGTTACCTTTATCATGGAAAGTGCCCTGGAACCAAAGTGCACTATAAAAATAAATAGCCCCGTATACAGAAAAAAATAAAGTTATAGGGGTCAGAAGGACAATTTAAGCCTACTGATTGCCTTACAAAAAGTTATATTCTTTTTCACTAGCAAAATAAAACAAAACCTAGTTAAATTGGGTATCGTTGTAGTTGTATGGACCTACAGAATAAACTGAACTGTGTAATTTTTACAGAAAAGTGCACTGTGTAGAAACGCAACCCCCTAAAAGTTGCATAACCCCTTAACGACACCGGATGTACGGTAAATGTACGTCCTGGTGAGCTGGTACTTAACGCAGCAGGATGTACATTTGCGTCCTATGCATAACCGTGAGCATCGGAGCGATGGCAGGTGCCGGCTGCTGATAGCAGCAAGGGACCCGCCGGTAATGGGGGACATCCGCGATCGCACGGATGTCCATTAACCCCTCATTTGCCGTGATCAATACAGATCCCGGCATCTGCAGCATCGCGGTCACTAAAATGGATGTTCGGATCGCCCGCAGCGCTGCCGCGGCGATCCGATCATCCAGAACGGCAGACTGAGGTCCCCTCACCTGCTTCCGCTGCCTTCCACGGGTCTTCTGCTCTGGTCTGAGATTGAGCAGACCAGAGCAGAAGATGACCGAAAACACTGATCAGTGCTTTGTCCTATGCATAGCACTGAACAGTATTAGCAATCGAATGATTGCTATAAATAGCCCCTTATGGGGACTATTAAAGTGTAAAAATAAAAGTAAAAAATTTTTTTTAAAAACCCCTCCCCCAATAAAAACGTAAATCGTCCCATTTTCCCTATGTCACCCCCAAAAAGTGTAAAAAAAATATATTTTATATACATATTTGGTTTCGCCGCATGTGTAAATATCCGAATTATTAAAATAAAATGTTAATGATACCGTACGGTGAACGGCATGAATGTAAAAAAAAAAAAAAAAGTCCAAAATTTATATAACATTTTATTTCCAAAAATTTTTATAAAAAATTTATTAATAGAGTTATATAAGCAAATATGGTATCAATAAAAAGTACAGATCACAACGCAAAAAAAATAGCCCTCATACTGCTGCTTATACAGAAAAATAAAAAGGTTAGAGGTCTGCAAAATAGCTGGATTTTAAACATACAAATTTGGATAAAAAGTTTGAGATTTTTTTTTAAGTGCAACAGTAATAGAAAAGTATGTTATCTCAACCCCCTAATGGAGACCCTCCCTTGCGCAGATACATGGGTCGCTGGGAGACTGCCCTGAATACTACTGTTACCTTGCCTCAGTGGCATGTTCTTTGGTAGAGGGCTTCTAAGGCCTCCATTTGCACTGCCTACAAGGAAACTGTATAAAATGATTATGGGCTGGTATCATACCCCAGAGTTGCTGAATAGACTGAATCTTGACGTACCTCCTCAATGCTGGCGTTGAGGGGTGAGGCTGCGTTCGGTGTATCATATTTTCTGGTCGTGCCCTCTTATAGTAGATTATTGGGTTAAAGTGCGGAACCTTGTTTCTGATTTCCTGGGAGTTTCTGTCCCTCTAGACCCTCTTGTTTATCTACTTCACATATCTCACCCTTCCCTTTCTAAGGCACTCTAAACTGTTCATGCATATTGTCTTGGCAGCTTAAACCCTCATAGCTAAGCGTTGGAAGAGGACTCTTCCTCCCTCTGAATCAGACCTGTTGGCCCGTATTTGTGAGATTCACTCCTTGGAGTTCCTCACGGCCTCCCTAAACAATACTATCCCTTCCTTTATCTCTATTTGGAAGCCTTGGGACGGCTTTTCTGATCACCAGCCGCCTTGCGCCCCCCCGTCCTCTTTTCCCCTTCTTTTCCCTTCCTCCTTCCTTGGGTGTTATGTTTTGTTGGGTGTCTTTGTGGACCTTGTTGTTGTCCCCCTCCCCCTGTTTTTGCCTTTTGTTGTGGCCCTTGGGCCTCATTGCCTACATATGAGGAGCTGTGGGCTCCAGACAGCTTGTGTATTACTCCTGTTGATGCAATGCTCCTTTGTTATTACCCATATTACCTCTCTTGTGTGGTACTATTTACTATGACATTGATTTTTCCTCTTTTGGATGTTATCAGTGTATTTTTTCTCCATTGTTTGGATTTCTGTGTATGATAAATTCTTTAATAAAAATTTGCAGTTGGAAAAAAAAGTATGTTATCATGGGTATCATTTTAATCGTATTGACCCAAATCGTCTTTTTAATTTTCCCACACAAATAGTTATTTTTTGTTTTTTTGCATTACAACGGACAACTGGTCGCACAAAAAAACAAGCCCTCATACTAGTTTGTGGATGAAAATATAAGAGTTATGATTTTTTTTGAAGGCGAGGAGGAAAAAATGAAAACAAAAAAATAAAATTCCTTAAGGCCCAAACAGAAAAGTGCACTGTGTAGAAACGCAACCCCCTAAAGTTGCATACTGGCATTTTTTTTCCGCCTTCACCACACATTTTGCGGTAAAACAAATGATGTTCTTACAAAGTACAATAAGTCCCGCAAACATCAAGTGCTATAGATGGAAAATTAATTAAAATTTTAAGAGTTATGGATTTTAAAAGGCAAAGTGGAAAAACTTAAAAAGTTATGCCAACATCAGATTCTTAAAGTGTATCTTGTCCACAACAACTTTTTAATTAATGTAGATAATACCATTACATGTATATTTGTAATATACATCAGTTAAAAATTGTGTATATTGTTAACAATTGAGTGAAAAAATGCTGTTCCTGCAGCAATTGTCTGTGTGTCTCTGTGAGGAGTCCAAAAACAGGAAGTGAGGATAGGACAAGCAGGGATTTGTACAGACTTCTGGCTTGTCAATCATACTGATGTATGAGCCAGAAGCATGTTAAAGAGCCTCAGTGCAAACTGTCCTGCTTTTCTTAGCGCACATTGTCCACCCTCACTTCCTGTGTTTGGACTCCTCATAGAGACACACATGCAATAGCTGCAGGGACAAAAATATACACCTTTTTTAACACATGTATATTACAAATATACATATAATGGTATTATCTACATTATATTAAAAGTTTTTGTTGACGACAGGTACACAACACGTAGGTAGGTTTATTAAATGAGATTAGAAAATAGATAAATGCAATAATTAGAAATGAGCGAACTTCCAATAATTTGATTTGTCACGAAATTCTCGGCTCGGCGTTTGCTGACTTTAGCCTGCATAAATGAGTTCAGCTTTCAGGTGCTCCGGTGGGCTGGAAAAGGTGGATAAAGTCCTAGGAGACTCTCTCCTAGGACTGTATCCACCTTTTCCAGCCCACCGGAGCACCTGAAAGCTGAACTCATTTATGCAGGCTAAAGTCATCAACTGCCGAACCGAGAAGTTTGTAATGAATCGAATTACTGGAAGTTCGCTCATCTCTAGTAATAATATAAAATCAAACTTAGCCATAACTTAGTATTGTTAGTATGTACAGAATACACACAGGGGGGAGATTTAGATAATACTTCGATATTTAGATAATACTTGGTCACATGTTACTTATATGTCAACTTAAAATATAGGATAGTTAATTTAACCCTTAACTACCCCCATTTGTGAGGGTTGGGGTTTTTGTCTAAAGTCCCATGCAAATCAATGGGAAATGTATGTTCTCACATAACTTCCGTATGGCTGGAGATATTTCAATACCTGGTAAACATCTTACAGTTTGGGATAGGAGGTCGGGATAGGAGGTCGAGATAGGAGGTCAAGATAGGAGGACAGGATGGTCGGGATAGGAGGTCGCGGTAAGAGGACGGGCTATGAGGACGGGATATGGGGTTGGGATATGACAACAATATATGGGGATGCGATATGAAGTCAAAAGCTTCCTCCTTTGTTGATTTTCCTCCCCAACAAGGATTAGGAAGGAAAAACCGGGCAACGCCGGGTACTCAGCTAGTAATATAATATTTGTGGGGTGGCGATATAGACACTTCTGATATGCAAAGTATGTCCTTTTGAAACTAACTGTAATAGTCCGTTTTTTAGCAGCAGTGATGAAAATGAGGCTTGCACCGCACATCGCCAGTTGATCTTGTAAAGGTGCGCAATGTTCCATTGAAAAATGCAACTTGGAGGTGAGGAGATCCGTTGGGAGAAGCAGCGCCTAGAGAGGGCCCTTTTTTCCCCATTGTCCTGCATGCTATTGCATGGGAGTGATCAGTGTAGGAAATCAGTGTGTGCAATGTTATAGTCCCCTATGGGGGCTATAACATTGCAAAAAAAAAAAAAGAAAATAAAGTGTTAATAAATGTGATTTAACCCCTTCCCTAATAAAAGTCTGAATCACCCCCCCCCCTTTTCCCATTTAGAAAAAGAACATATGTAGATAAAAATAAATATAAACAAATGTGGTATCGCCACGTGTGTAAATGTCAGAACTATAAAAATATATTGTTCTTTAAACCGCACGGTCAATGGCATAGACGTTAAAAAAAATCCAAATTCCAAAATTGGGTATTTTTGGTCACTTATACCATAAAAAAAAAATGAATAAAAAGCGATCAAACAGTCAGATCAAAACAAAAGTGTTACCGATAAAAAATTCAGATCACGGTGCAAAAAAATTAGCCCTCATATATCTCCAGATGCGGGGAAAAAAAAAAAAAGTTATAGGGATCAGAAGAGGACATTTTTACATTTATTAATTTTCGTGCATGTAGTTATGATTTTTTACAGAAGACAAAACCAAAACCTATATAAGTAGGGTATCATTTTAATCATATGGACCTACAGAATAAAGATAAGGTGTCATTTTTTAATGCACTGTGTAGAAATGGAAGCCCCCCAAATGGTTATTTTTTTCCAATTTTGTCTTTTTTTGGGGGGTTTTGTCGTTGATTTTTAGGTAAATTGACTGATGTCAATACAAAGTAGAATTGGTGGCGCAAAAAATAAGCCATCATATGGATTTTTAGTTGGAAAATTGTAATTATGATTTTTAAAAGGTAAGGAGGAAGAAGTGACATGGCAACCCTTAGTGAGCAACTCTTTAGAGAGAGAAGTTGACATACTTATTACCAGAGGCTTTGGCTAGAATATTATCTAGATCAGCTCCAAAAACAAATTGCCCATGCCAAATTGCCAATTTGTTTTTGAAGGCTACATTACCTGTCCAGGACTTTAACCCCAACACTCTCCTATAAATATTGGACAGAACAGCAGTGCGGGCAGATAATTTAAACAAATTCAGCTGAGGCATCTGCTAAAAAAATTTGTAGCCATCTTTAAAATGGGAAGACTCTTAATATCCTCTCGAGGAGTATCTACCTGAAGGTCTAACTGTAGCTGATCTATCCAAACACCCAAGGTTCTCGCCACACAAGTGGATGCTAAATTGGGCCTAAGCAAAGTGGCTGCCGCTTCCCAGATCTTTTTTTTAGGAGACTCTCGGTTCCTCGAACGGTAAGGAAGTATGTTTCGCCACCTTAGCAATGGGTGCGTCAACTTTAGGAATTGTATCCCAGTTAGAGGAGTCAGAGTGGGCAAAAGTGTAACAGGTCTTAATGCCCTTTGGAATAAAAGAACATTTATCAGGCTTAGCCAATTCATCTTTAATGATCTTGTGAATATTTTCATGAACGGGAAAAGTAGGTGACTTACGGTCTTCCTAAGCCACCAAACAACTCATCTTGAGTGGTTCTAGTTTCCTGTACTTCTTCAAGATTAAGGGTGGCTCTAACTGATCTGATAAGCTCATCAATATCATCAGAGTTAAATAAAAATTTCTCATAATTTAAAAATCTTGAGAAGAAGAATCCAAAAATAACTAACTTTGGTTTTTTTATGAGCCTTTGTTGATGTGGAAGGGACCGCCTGACCAGAAGAAGGGGATCTAGCAGCCTAAATCTCTGACTGGATCATTTTCCTAATATCCTTCATAAGATCAGGGGCTTCCTCAGTGATAATTTTGGCAACAAATCTTTTACAAAGTGGCTTTTTTGCTGACACCTTCGGTTCTTTATTGCAAATTAAACATTTCTTAGGTTTTAGATTTTGTTTTTTTTGTAAACAAATATCCTTTTCTCCATAAAACAAAAATAAAGAGCGGACAGAATCAACCAGTAATCATGAAGATAGGCCAAGTTAAAAAGAACCCTACAGGCCCTCATTACTCATGGTTCCTTGGATCTGCACGGGATCAGCCTCAAAGGCCCTGGCCGACGTAAACATGGTGAATCAGCAACTGTAGCAGCAGCAGGGGATCAGGCTGGAGCAGTTGACAATGTGGTAGTAGCGGTCACAAAGGCTGGAGACCCACAGCAGCAGTAGTAGTAGTATGAAGCAACGGTACCACAAGCAGTAACGGAGCTCACTCTACAAAGAGCAAACACTTGCTGCCAAGCACAAGGGTCTTGAATACCTGGGATTTGAAATACCCGCCTCTTCTCCGGCCGGGTGTGACGTCAGACGCCATACACATGGACCAGAAGTGACCCCCGGGCTGCCAATGTCACTGGAAGTGACGTGCTTTACCATAGTGACCTCTGTTGGCTGTGAGGACCAGTGTGCACAGGACCGGAAGGCAGGATGGAGGATCCGCGATCCAGTCCCTGCCGCAAGGGGAGAAAGGAGACCAGAACATTCCAGTCAGCGAAAGAGCCCGGGTATAAACCTGGTTAGTAAAAAAAAAAAAAAAAAAGAAAAGATATCTCTCTCTCTCTCTCTCTCTCTCTCTAATATATATATATATATATATATATATATATCTCTCTCTATATATATATATCAATCTATCCATCTCTCTCTCTCTCTCTCTCTCTCTCTCTCTCTCTCTCTCTCTCTCTATATATATATATATATGTGTACATATATATATATATATATATATATATATATATATATATATATATATATAAATATTATATATATAAATTTACAATGGGGGAAAAAAAGATGGAAAAAAATATCCCCTACCACTCTAAGGATTCCTTCCCGAATTGGGACAGGAAAAACACTGGTAATTGAGAGGAAGGGGCGAGTTTTTAAACTCTGTGTTTTTCTTGTCCCAATTAGGTGCAGGCACGACATTGAGACGACTGGGGAAATGACTGTTGTAAAAGTGAAAAATCTTTTTTAAATCCTGGATAAACACTTTAACCCCTTGGCACAGGACGTAAATGTACGTGCTGGTGTGTTGGTACTTAAAAAGAGTAGCTCCCACCAGTGGCGTACTAAGGGGGGGGGGGGGCGGCCCGCCCCGGGTGCCGCTCACAAGGGCCGCAGCCGTCGCCACCACTACTGAGGATCCGTTACTCTACATATACCTATGGGGATGGGGAGGGGGGGGGGGGGGGGTTACTCTACATATCATATACCTATGGGGAAGGGGAGGGGGGGTTACTCTACATATACCTATGGGGAAGAGGGAGGGGGGGTGTAGATGCATATACATATGGGAAAGAGGGGGGTGTAACTGCATATACCTATGGGAAAGGGGGGTGTATCTGCATATACCTATGGCAAAGGGGGGGGTGTAACTGCATATACACCTATGGGAAAGAAGGGGGGGTGTATCTGCATATACCTATGGGAAAGGGGGGGTGTAACTGCATATACCTATGGGAAAGGGGGGGTGTAACTGCATATACCTATGGGAAGGGGGGGTGGTATAACTGCATATACCTATGGGAAAGAAGGGGTGGTATAACTGCATATACCTATGGGAAGGGGGGGGTGTAACTGCATATACCTATGGAAAAGAAGGGGGTGTAACTGCATATACCTATGGGAAAGGGGGGGTGTGTAACTGCATATACCTATGGGAAGGGGGGGGTGTAACTGCATATACCTATGGGAAAGGGGGGGGTGTAACAGCATATACCTATGGGAAGGGGGGGTGTAACTGCATATACCTATGGGAAAGGGGGGGTGTAACTGCATATACCTATGGGAAAGGGGGGGGGGTGTAACTGCATATACCTATGGGAAAGAGGGGGGGGGTGTACCTGCTTATACCTATGGGAAAGAGGGGGGGGGGAGGTAACTCTGCCTATACCTTTGGGGAAAGGGGAGGAAAGGGGGGCGGTAACATCCTATACCAATGGGGAAGAGGGGGGTAACTCTGCCTATACCAATGGGGAAGAGGGGGTTTAACTCTGCCTTTACCTATGGGAAACGGGGAGTTTTTTTTTTTTTTTTTTAACTCTGCCTATACCTACGGGGAAAGGGGGTGGGGGGACTCTGCTGACTATACCTAAGGAGAAAGGGGGGTTAACTCTGCTGCCTATACCTACAGGGAAGGGGGGGGGGGCTACCTAACTTTATACCTGGATGCCTAACTACTTACCTACATACCCAGCTACCTAACTATGTACATACCTGGCCTTCATACATGGCTTCCTAACTACCTAGCTAGCCCCCTACCTACCTAACTTGTCACCTACCTACATATCTGGCTTCCTGATCTACCTACCTATTTACTGTGCAGGACACCAAGGAGGGCATTATTACAGTTTGTGGGCCTTAGATGGAAAGATTGTGGAGAGGAGAGCACTGGAAAAATGCAGAGTCTGACATGTTTTTCCTGCAGATGTTAAGAGATCCACATGGCGGTCTTATCCAGACGGAGAAGAAAAGGAAAGAGGACGCCGCTGATCAGAAAATACGTAATTGTGAGTCCCAAAATGTAACTGTAATCACTTATATGGTATACACATCCTGTGTACAGCTGATATCTACTGCCATATGGTCCTGTATATAATCAATTTTATTGTATACAGATCCTTTATAGTATACTGGTCTGTGTATAGTGGTTTTATTCAGTACATTATGGTGGTATTATCCAGTTATTGTGTGGTGGTATATATTTACTCCTTGTATATCAGTATTATGGGTCATAGAAATTTACCTATGTTAAAGTGTTTCTTATATATATAAATTTTAGTTTATTGTGTGTGGGATTTAGGTGGAATAGGGGCGTGGCAGAAGATTGAAGAGCTGCAGAGCCTAGTAGGGGCCCTTGCTTTTTTTGTTGTCAGTCCGCTCCTGGGAGGGGATGTAATTAAGGTTGGGGGGGAGAGGGGGTAAATAAAGGGGGGGGGGGAGGGAGGGGGGTGTAATTAACCTGTTCAGGACCCAGGGCGTAATTTTACACCCCGGCGCCCTGGTACTTAAGGACCCAGGGCGTAAACTTACGCCCTGGCGTTTTCCGGTCCCTGACGCGCGCTGGGCAGAGATCGGAAGCGGATGCCTGCTGAAATCCTTCAGCAGGCATCCAGGGCAAACGCCGAAGGGGGCCATGTAGGGAAACCGCCCCTGCGATCTGTGGCGATACCGGGCTGATCGGGTCTCTGGGACCCGACCGCCCGGTAATTTTGCATGATCCCGGCTGTCACAGACAGCCAGGACCATGCTGAAGTATAGGAGCGAGGTGGCAAGCCAGCCGCCTCCTCCTATCCCCTGCGATCCGTTGGTTAGTTAACCGACCAATCGCAGGGGGGTGGTTACGTCCTCCCGGCCCCTGGAAGTCCGGAGAGGACGGGAGGAAGACCAGAGGATGCAGCGGGGGACGGGGGAGTGCTGGGGACCGGCCCCGGTACTTACCTCGTCCCTGATCCCGGCGATGAAGACGGCGGCGGCAGCGACAGGTGAGTTCCTATTCAGCCGCGGTTGGGCCCTTTACAGCAATGCACGTCGCCGTAAAGCGACGTGCATTGCTGTAATGGGACCCTGTATACTACAACTCCCAGCATGCCCAGAGAGCCCTTGGCGTCTGGGCATGCTGGGAGTTGCAGTTTTGCAACATCTGGAGGTCCACAGTTTGGACCCCACTGTGCCCTTCCAGATGTTGCAAAACTACACATCCTCAGCATGCCCTTACTGTCCATGCATGCTGGGAGTTGTAGTTCTGTAACATCTGGCCCTTCAGATGTTGCAGAACTACAACTCCCAGCATGCCTGGACAGTTTTGGCATACTGGAAGTTGTAGTTTTGCAACATCTGGAAGGGCACAGATTGGGAACCACTGTATTAGTGGTCTGCAAACTGTAGTCCTCCAGATGTTGCAAAACTACAACTCCAAGCATGCTGGGAGTTGTAGTTCGGCAACATCTGGCTCTAAAGATGCTGCCGAACTACTCCTTCCAGCATGCCTGAGAATGTTTGGGAGTAGTGGTTTTGCAACAACTGGAGGCACACTGAGCATTGTAGTTCGCCAGTAGTGCACTTTAGGTCCACTTATGGGGTACCTCCATACTCAGAAGAGATGGGGTTACAAATTTTGGGGGGTATTTTCTGCTATTAACCCTTGCAAAAATGTGAAATTTGGGGGGGAAACACACATTTTAGTGAAATTATTATTTTCTTTTTTACGTATGCAAAAGTCGTGAAACCCTTGTGGGGTATTAAGGCTCACTTTATTCCTTGTTACATTCCTCAAGGGGTCTAGTTTCCAAAATGGTATGCCATGTGGGGGCTATTTTGCTGTCCTGGCACCATAGAGGCTTCCTAAATGCGACATGCCCCCGAGCAAAATTTGCTCTCAAAAAGCCAAATGTGACTCCTCCTCTTCTGAGCATTGTAGTTTGCCCTTAGTGCACTTCAGGTCAACTTATGGGGTACCTCCATACTCAGAAGAGATGGGGTTACAAATTTTTTATTTTTTTTTGGGGGGGGGAGGGGTATTTTCTGCTAATAACCCTTGCAAAAATGTGAAATTTGGGGGGAAACACACATTTTAGTGAATTTTTTTTTAAATTTTTTACATATGCAAAAGTCGTGAAACACCTGTGGGGTATTAAGGCTCACTTTATTCCTTGTTACGTTCCTCAAGGGGTCTAGTTTCCAAAATGGTATGCCATGTGTTTTTTTTTGCTGTGCTGGCACCATAGGGGCTTCCTAAATGCAACATGCCCCCCAAAAAACGTACTCTGCAAAATCCCTTTGTCGCTCCTTCGCTTCTGAGCCCTCTACTGCGCCCACCGAACACTTAACATAGGCATATGAGGTATGTGCTTACTCGAGAGAAATTGGGCTACAAATATAACTATACATTTTCTCCTTTTACCCCTTGTAAAAATTCAATCACTCCAAACAAAGGGTCCGCCATAGGTGCCAAATGCTCTAGGTACCCCCCTGGCTCCCACCATCCTTTTATTTTTTTCCTGTCCCTGACTATTGCCCATCTATCCCTAACCCCCTCCCTGCCTTTATTTATTTTTTTACTACATTAAAAATGCCTTTTTGTCTGCCTGGTTGTGTGCTCACTTACCAGGCAGACTTCCCCAGCAGGCACGACATCACTGATGCCTGCTGGAGGTCTGACTTCCGCCCATAGTTCATCCATACAGTGTGCCTCCAGCTGTTTCACCACTAAAACTCCCAGCTTACCCTGACATCTATTGGCTGTCAAACCATATGACAGGTTAGTTCTTTATTGTGCAACTTCAAGTTTAGCTCGAAACTTGAAGTTGCACAATAAAGAACTAACCTGTCATATGGACTGTTGCCTGCATCTGTCCAAGGAGTAAAAGCACCGTATGGTAATTCCTGTTTTCCTGGATTTTATCCACCACTTTTCATTGCCCATCCAGCGACCGAGAGGAACCTGGAAAGGAAACCGTGGCTGCTGACCTCCATTTCTTCCTGCAAGTCTATATGCCTGCTGAGGTGTTGTGCTCTTAGCACAACACGATGTGGTAAGCCTTCAATTTTTGTGCACATTGAAGCCACTCTGCTATACCGTCCACACTAGGAGCGCACCTTGTTGTTTTTTGTCTTTTTCACATTCATCTATTGGCTGTCAGGGCATGCTGGGAGTTGTAGTGGTGAAACAACTGGAGGCACCCTGTGTATAAACAATTTATCTTTGTTGCGGCCACAACCCGCTACCCCGAATTCCGCTCTATTAACCATCCCCTAACCAACACCCCCCCGGCCGCCACGCAACTAACTCCCCCCACCGGCCGCCACGCAACCCGCTCTGGAAAATCACTTTCTGAAGTGCAGGGGTGCAGGACAGTCGGCAGCAACGGCACGTATCTGTCGGGAGGCGGGGGCGGCGTGCAAGGCCAGGGAGCCACGTATCCTCTGTGCTCTCAGCGCTCACTCCCGCCTGTCTGATTGACAGGCAGGGAGCGAGCGCAGGCTGATTGGCTGACTGAATTAGGACCGATTGCCCCGCCGGCATCGGTCCTAATTCAGCCATGACGTCACGGCAGGCTGCAGCCGGCCACTAGGAGGGAGACCCCTAGTGGCCGGTTTTCAAGTATAAAAAAAAATTATGAAAGTATATTAGAGATATGTTGTAGTACATAAATACTACAACATATAAAAAAACAAGGTTGGTGACAGTGCCTATTTAACGCACCAGTACGTACATTTACGTCCTGTACATGACGAGCTATCAGCAGCCAGGGACCCGCTGGTATTGGTGCACATCAGCGATTGTGCTGATGTCTGCCTTTAACCCCTCAGATGCAGGGGTAAATACAGATGACAACATCTGCGGCAGTGCGGTCACTAAAATGGATGATCGGATCGCCCGCAGCACTGCAGGGATCCGGTCATCCAGAACGGCAGACGGAGGTCCCCTCACCTGCCTCTGCCGCCTTTCTCAGGTCTTCTGCTCTGGTCTGCGATCGAGCAGACCAAAGCAGAAGATAGTTGATAATACTGATCAGTGCTAAGCTTTATGCATAGCACTGTTCAGTACCTGCAATCAAGTGATTGCAATACATTGTCCCTTATGGGGACATAAAAAGAGAAATATAAAAAGGAAAAAAAAAATTTGAAAAATCCCCTCCCCCAATAAAAATGTAAATTGTCCCCATTTTACCCACAAAAAGTGTAAAAAATTAAAAATTAATAAACATATTTGGTATCGCTATGGGCGTAAATGTCCAAACTAATCAAAATATAATGTTAATTATCCCGTATGGTGAACGGCATAAAACATAAAAAATATATATATATATAAAAGTCCAAAATTGCTCCTTTTTTGTCACATCATATTCCAAAAAAATAGCTGAACTTCTTAAGGACGCCGGGCAAATCCATACGCCCCTGTTTTAAAGTCCTTAAGGACTGAGGGCTTATGGGTACGCCTGTGGGAATTTCAGTCCCTGCCGCTAGCCGGTCGGGGACCGGACTGAGATGCCTGCTGAAATAATTCAGCAGGCATCCTGGGACATCGCCCAGGGGGTTCTGAGACCGCAAATGGCCGGTCAATTCAGACAGGTGATCTGCGGTGATTTCGGGTCATACGGGTCTCCAGTGACCCGGAAAATAAGGGGGATCAGGGGTGTCATGGTCCCCCTGAAGGGATAGGAGTTAGGTGGCAGGGGTGCCACCCCTCCTATTGGTGGGTCAGAAGCGACTGACCAATAGCAGATCGGGGGTGGGGGTTAAAGTTCAGTTCCCCCGTTCTGCCCACCCATAGTAGTCTGGGCAGAATGGGGGAACAACGGTGACCGGCGCCGGAGGTCCACTTACCATCGGCGGTGGCGGAGGCAACGATCTGCAGCGGTTATGACGTGCGGCTGGCTTCCTGGTGCCGCATGCTGCAGACTACGGAAGCAGGTGAGTTGTCTAGCAACATCTGGAGGGCTACAGTTTGGAGACCACTATACAGTGGTCTCTAAACTGTAGCCCTCTAGATGTTGCAGAACTACTAACTAGCTAAGTGCTGTCTCGCCATGCTGGGAGTTGTAGTTGCCTACCTCCAACCTGTTGAATAACTACGTCTCCCAGCATGCCCTTTGGCGATCAGCACATGCTGGGAGTTGTAGTTTTGCAACAGCTGGAGGCACACTGATTGGAAAATACTGAGTTAGGTAACAGAACCTAACTGAAGGTTTTCCAACCAGTGTGCCTCCAGCAGTTACAAAACTACAAATCCCAGCATGCACAGTCTGTCAGTGCATGCTGGGAGAGTTGTAGTTTTGAAACATCTGAAGGGCCACAGTTTGAAGATCACTGTGTGGTGGTTTCTAAAACGTGGCCCTCTAAATCTTGCAAAACTACAACTCCCAGCTTGCACAAACAGCAAACTGCTGTCTCTCAATGCTGGGAATTGTAGTTGCGTACCTCCAGCTGTTGTATAACGCCATCTCCAGTTTTGCAACAGCTGGAGGCACACTGGTTGGAAATGTGGTGTCTCGGTACAGGACCTGGTCCCCGCAGCTAGAGTCCCTCCATTTCTATAGGACTCTGGGCTTACCCCTAGTCATCTTAAGTAAAGTGTGTACATATTAATATAATGTATAGGACCTTAGTCGTCACGTGATACACAGTTGTAATGTATAAAATGCCTAAGAACCTTTGGAGGTCATGCGATGTACCCAGAGTTCACAACTTACAGGTTTGCTGACCAATGAGCTTAGTCCAGCCCCTTATTATATAAAGGGCTGTAGTCAATCAATTCACTCTCTTAGCTCTTCCTGCCAGACTATCAAGAAGCACATCTATCTCATCAGCACCAATTCAATTCATCTAGGCCCAAAGCCTTAGAACCTGTAGCCACAAAACGTGAGTTACTCAAAGCTCAAACTACTGAATCCTGTGTGACTACTATCAGCTCAAATATTCTAAAATAGTAGCACAGTGGCTAGCATCAAAAGCTCATTGCTTCCAAGTCCAAGCAAACCTGTGAGGAACCTGTATCCCGGTTCACTCTTGAAAAGACTTCTGTTCAATACCATTGCATAAAATCTGCAAGTAAAGTTTCTTCGGTTTACTTTATAAACTCTGCTGTGGACATTCCGTTATTTCTCCCTGCCGTTTGTGGGACAGTTGGCGGTAGGAACATTACTATTGAGGAAACTCCACCCTGGCGTCACGACATTCAAGGGTTAATACAACCAGACCCTACACTATTACCGTAACACCCTAGACACCATAACTCTTCCGGCACCACAGAAAATGCACCAGCCTGTTAGTGTAAATTTTTTTTTTTTACACTAACATGCTGTGTTTCCCCATAATTTTTATTTTTACAAGAGGTAAAAGGAAAAAAGGACCCACAAAATTTGTAACACAATTTCTACTGAGTACGGGAATACCCCATATGTGGGCATAAAATGCCCAACAAGTGAGTGAGTGAGAGCTCATATGTACATTTGAGGCCTAAATTGGTGATATGCATAGGGTGGCTGATTTTACAGCGGTTCTGACAAACGCAAAAAAATAAATACCCACGTTTGACCCCATTTTGAAAACTACACCCCTCACGGAATGTAACAAGGGGTATAGTGGGCCTTAAAACACCACAGGTGTTTGACGAGTTTTCGTTAAAGTTTTCTTTTTTTTTTTTTTTACTAAAATGCTGGTGTTACACAGGGGAAAATAGGAAAAAAAAAAGCCCCCCCAAAATTTGTAACCCTATTTTTTCTGAATAAGAACATACCCCATATGTGGATGTAAAGTGCTCTAGGGGCAAACTACAATGCTCAGAAGAGAAGGAGCCCCATTGGGCTTTTAGAGAGAAAATTTGTCTGGCATTGAAGGCCATGTGTGTTTACAAAGCCTCCATGGTGCCAGAACAATGGACCCCCCCCCACACACACACACACACACACACACACACGTGACCCAATTTTGGAAACTGCACCCCTCACAGAATTGAATAAGGGGTGCAGTGAGCATTTACACCCTACTGCCGTTTGACAGATTTTCGGAACAGGGGTCCATTAAAATAAAAAATATGATTTTTCATTTGCACAGCCCACTGTTCCAAAGTTATGTCAAACGCTAGTGGGGTGTAAATGCTCACTGCTCCCCTTATTAAATTCTGTGAGGGGTGTAGTATCCAAAATTGGGGTTACATGAGGGGGGTCCACTGTTCTGGCACCACGGGGGGGCTTTGTAAATGCTCATGGTCCCTGACTTCCATTCCAAACAAATTCTCTCTCCAAAAGCCCAATGGTGCTCCTCCTCTTCTGAGCATTGTAGTGCGCCAGCAGAGCACTTGATGTCCACACATGGGGTATTTCCATACTCAAAAGAAATGGGGTTACAAATTTTGGGGGTCATCATCTCCTATTACCCCTTGTAAAAATGTAAAAGTTGGGGGGGGAAAAGCATTTTAGTGAATTTTTTTTCCTCATTTACACATCCGACTAACGAAAAGTCATTGAACACCTGTGGGGTGTTAAGGCTCACTGTACCCCTTGTTACGTTCCTTGAGGGGTTTAGTTTCCAAAATGGTATGCCATGTGTTTTTTTTGCTGTTCTGGCACTTCCTAAATGTGACATGCCCCCCAAAAACAATTTCAGCAAAATTCACTCTCCAAAACCCCATTGTCGCTCCCTCCCTTCTGAGCCCTCTAGTGCACCCACAGAGTACTTTACCATCCACATATGAGGTAATTCCTTACTCGATATAAATGGGGTTCCGAATTTTGGGGGGATTTCTCTCCTTTTACCCCTTGTAAAAATTCAAAAAAATGGCTCTGCAAGAACATGCGAATGTAAAAAAAAAATAAAAATTAAGATTTTGAATGTTCTCCTTCACTTTGCTGCTATTCCTGTGAAACACCAAAAGGGTTAAACTTTCTGGACGTCATTTTAACCCCTTAAGGACCAAGGACATACAGGTATGTCCTTGGTCCTGCTCCAGTGATATAACGCGGGGTTACACGGTAACCCTGCATCATATCACGGCGGGCCCAGCGTCATAGTGAAGCCGGGACCCGCCGCTAATAGCGCGCAGCGCCGATCGCAGTGGGCTGTTCTGGATAGCCGCGGCGAAATCGCAGCATCCCCAACAGCTTACAGGACAGCGGGAGGGCCCCTATCTGCCTCCTCGCTGTCCCATCGCCGAATGACTGCTCAGTGCCTGAGATCCAGGCATGAGCAGTCATGCGGCAGAATCATCGATCACTGGTTTCCTATGAGAAACCAGTGATCAATGATAAAGATCAGTGTGTGCAGTGTTATAGGTTCCTATGGGAGCTATAACACTGCAAAAAAAAAAGTGAAACAAGTGAATGAATATCATTTAACCCCTCCCCTATTAAAAGTTTGAATCACCCCCCCTTTTCCCATAAAAAAAAACACAGTGTAAATAAAAATAAACATATAGGGTATCACCACGTGCGGAAATGTTCGAATTATAAAAATATATCATTAATTAAACCGCTCGGTCAATGGCGTCCGCACAAAAACATTCCAAAGTCCAAAATAGTGCATTTTTGGTCACTTTTTATATAATTTAAAAATGAATAAATGAATAATATGATCAATAAGTCCTATCAATGCAAAAATGGTACCGTTAAAAA
Source organism: Hyla sarda (assembly GCF_029499605.1). Taxonomy (NCBI): domain Eukaryota; kingdom Metazoa; phylum Chordata; class Amphibia; order Anura; family Hylidae; genus Hyla; species Hyla sarda. Next base: position 266,226,576 of record NC_079189.1, on the reverse strand, counting down.
CTTCAGATCACGGCGCAAAAAATGAGCCCTCATATCGCCCCATACACAGAAAAATAAAAAGTTATAGGGGTCAGAAGATGACAATTTTAAACGTATTAATTTTCCTGCATGTAGTTATGATTTTTTCCAGAAGAACGACAAAATCAAACCTATATAAGTAGGGTATCATTTTAATCGTATGGACCTACAAAATAAAGATAAGGTGTCATTTTTACCGAAAAATGTACTACGTAGAAACGGAAGCCCCCAAAAGTTACAAAACGGCTGGGTTTTTTTTCAATTTTGTCGCACAATGATTTTTTTTTCCGTTTCACCGTAGATTTTTGGGCAAAATGACTGACATCATTACAAAGTAGAATTGGTGGCGCAAAAAATAAGCAATCATATGGATTTTTAGGTGCAAAATTGAAAGAGTTATGATTTTTTAAAGGCAAGGAGCAAAAAACGAAAATACAAAAACGGAAAAAAACCCCGGTCCTTAAGGGGTTAAATACTTTGAGGGGTGCCGTTTTTATAATGAGGGTAATTTATGGGGCATTTATAACATGAAAGCCCCTCAAACCCACTTCAAAACTGAACTGGTCCCTGAAAAATTGTGATTTTGAAATTTTTGTGAAAATATGGAAAATTGCTGCTGAACTTTGAATATGTCTACTTTATGATGCCAACATAAAGTAGACATATTGTATAAGTCAATCAATATATATTTTATATGGAATATCCATTTTCCTTACAAGCAGAGAGTTTCAAAGTTAGAAAAATGCTCCGTCCTTAAAGGGGTATTCCGGGATTTTTTTTATTTGACTATGCTACAGGGGCTGTAAAGTTAGTGTAGTTCATAATATAGCGTCTTTACCTGTGTGTGACTGTTTTCTCACAATTCTTATGTGATTTTCACCCCACTATTTATTTTTAAAAGCATACAAAATGACTGTTGTCTCAGATTTTCCCCAGCTTGCAATGCAGTCGAGACCTGACTCACTAATAAACTAATGACAGGGAGCCTGTCTGCTTTAATGGGTGGAGGGATCAATCTGCAACTAATGCAACAGCTGTAGGCATCCTGATTGAAGACCACAGGTCTGCAGCTCATTAATGTTTCAATGGGTGGGGTAGCCGATGTGTGGGAAGGAGGAAAATGGTATTATGGGATTTGTAGGCAAACAGGAAAACTAAAACAGGAAATACAAATTCACAGAAAGCTAGCCACAGTGTTATGGTAATCTCACAGCATAGCCATTTAGCCCAAGACAAGCGCAGATCCTTCCTAAGTATGTCCATTACTGTCTGCCAGGTACGTACTAAAATCACCTTATGGTGGAGAACCCCTTTAAGGTGAAAAAGGGCTTAGTCCTTAAGGGGTTAATTAAAAAAAATGTACTATGCTTTTTATGCGCAAAAAATGAGCCCTCATACAACCACTTATGCAGAAAAATGATAAAAGTTATAGGTTGTCTAAATAGAGGGATTTTAAATGTACTAATTTGGTTAAAAAGTTTGAGTTTTTTTAAAGCAGTACAATAAAAGAAAAGTATGCAATCATGGGTATCATTTTAAACGTATTGACCCACAGAATAAAGAAAAAATTTCCTTTTTACCGTAAAGTGTACAATGTGAAAACTAAACCTTCCAAAATTAGCAAAATTGCAGTTTTCTAGATTACCCCACACAAATAGTATTTTTTTGGTTTTGCCACACATTTTATGGTAAAAAGAGGGATGTCATTACAAAGGACAACTAGTTGCGCAAAAAACAAGCCCTTATACTTGGCTAAGGATAAAAATATAAAAATAAAAAAGTGGGCGCATGGCTTGACAATGAAGAAGATAGCTGCTTATTAGGACTGCTACCGCTCCCTGAGGCCTGAAATTTGCTTATATAAGCGGTGACCCGACTCCCACTGATGGGGAGGACCTCCCACAGGTGCACAAAACCCTCACCTACCCACCGCCAGTCTTCAGTCCCCCCGGGAGGGTATTGCCCGGTACTAACAGCAGGCTCTGGTCTCTACTCCAGTTTGCGCAGTCGCCATTGCAGGCCCGGTCCTAGGCCTTCGCTCTAGATCCCTGAGCGCCGTGTCAGCTAACCCACCGGCTGCTCTGCTCCTGACATCTGAGGACCCGACAAAGGCTCAGCAGTCGCAGCTGAGCCCTCTGCCTGCACTCTCTCCACAGGCGCCGACCTGCACTGCTGCCCTCCTGAGTGCGACTTCTCCGGCAGCCCCTGCAGAGAAGGCCGTGCACCAGCTCCAAGACTCCCCGACAGCTCCGGACTGTGGTCTGGTGAGTGGCTCTCCTATTCAGCCTCCTGGGGCAGTGGACTCCCCCTGTGTGGACTTACCTTCCTTTACTGCGCCTGTGTGTCAGGCTCCCTCTACACCCCTGGATTGGGCTTCTATCTTGGGCTTCTGTTGTGAAGGGCTCTGCATCCCCTTCACTTAGCTCCTGGGTGCCACTTGGAGGTCCATCCACGCCTGGACCCCATTCTCTAGGGCTGCTACATCCTGCCGTGCCCTCACCTGCATCTCCTCGGGATTGGGCCTCCCCACCTGGTCTTCTCCCCCCTGACGCTGTGAGCCCTGCGGCCTGTTTCCCCTGCCTGCAGCTCCCAATCCCCAGCGAGAGCGGTCTTCTGCTAAAATCGGTACTGGGGCCCCCACAATCAGGCTCTCAAAGGGGCCATTCTGCATCCTTGGCATCACCTGTACCTGCTACGCTAACAAAGAATAAGCAGTCCTGGGATGCCCCGTCGGACGCTGATTTGGAATGCTCGGGTATGCTTGCTTCCTCCTATGCGCCCCCCCTGACTGGGGTATGCTCCTCTCCCAAATTCCTACTAAGGAGGACTTTCGTTTAAAGGTTAAAAGACACATACAGGGCAGAAATTTGCTCTCTACATCAGGACTTAAAACATGTTTCTGACAGGGTGAAGGGCTTGGAGGATGCCCACGGCTCCGCTAGGGACTACATTGCCCAGCTTCACTCTACTATTGTCTCCTAAACTGACTTTCTTAGTGATCTGCATAATCACGTGGAGGACCTGGACAATAGGGGAAGGCATAACATTTGTGTCCGTGGACTCCCGGAGGCGTGGGAGGAGGATCTCCATGTAACTCTGTAGGCCATCTTCAACCTCATATTGGGCGAACCATTGTCTCACAAGATCAAACTGGATAGGGCCCATAGGGCTCTTCGCCCAAAAATCCACCATTGGCTCTCCCAGAGATGTAATTTGTTGTGTGCATGACTTTCAGCTTAAGGAGACCATTATGGTTAAGACCTTCACCAGTTCACCCACATTGTTCTGGTCTGCCCTGGAAGCCTGTCCCCCCGGATCCCAGGGGCTCCCCATCGGCTCCTCGAACACTCCTGCTGGATTGTTGCGGTTTCCTGAATGGTCGCCCTTGGGCCCACTGAGTTTTGACTCTCCCCTGACTTGCTATGTTTTATTATAATGTCCTTTTTTGCTGCATAGACTTACTATGTTTTGCATTTTTGGTCACCTACTTGCTTTTTAGGATGTATTCCTTTGACACGGCCTCGGGGTGGGTTGTCGTACTTTGGTTGATCGGTTTCTGGTGTGGTTCTTCCATCTCCCCCCTTTGAGGCTGCGCCAACGGGTATGTTGTTTGCGCAGTGTTTGATTAACCTGTGTTCTCCTGTTTTGGCCTCTTCTCTGACTGGACGGTAATTGGTCTATTTTTGGGTGTGTTGTTTTTCGGTCTTATTTTTTGTGGTTTTGTCTCTTTTTTGTTTTCTCGCCTAAGTCCTGTGTGGTCCTTCCCTTTGTTTGCTTATTTCTAGGTTCTTCAGAGGCGGCACCTTGTCGATCAGATCAAGCTGGTTACCTCTCCTTTCTTTGGCTTCAGATGGTGGGCTTCTGGTTCGGAGTGAGTCTCTTTATTGGCTCCTTTTCCCAGTTTTTCGCCACCATGGGCAAGTGTGTCTCCTTGAATGTAAAGGACCTTAATCCCTTAAGGACCAATACAAAAACTTGCACGCCCCTGAAAGACCAGGCCTGTTTTTTCAAATCGGGGATGTCTGTCTTTATTAGAGAATAACTCTGGTAACGTTTTGCCAATCACGATAATTCTGACATTGTTTTTTTGTCACAAGTTGTCCTTCATGTACATAGTAAAAGTAAGCCGATATCATTTGTAGTTTTTTTACAATGCAAAAAATCATGAAATTTTAACCCAAAATTACGATTTTTGGCTATTTTAACACTAATAGGTTGCATATATTTATACATACTGACCAAATAGTTTATGAAACTTATACTTTCAGATGTCTACTTTATTTTGACGTCATTTTTTCGTTTTTAATTAACATTTTAAATTAGTTAGAAGCCTAACAATTTAACTTGAAATTTTGAAAATTTGAAAAGTACATCTACATCCCATGTTCGGAAATACCCCCGCTTTGGCCATATATGGTTCCTTGGCCGCGTGGTAGGACTCAGAAGGAGAGGAGCGCCATTTGGCTTTCAGGGCAGAACAGTACCCCCACCCCCACAAGTGATCCCATTTATATACCGCACCCCTACAAGTTATTGGCTGCACCAAGGACCACTCTGATTGGTCCTTGGTCGGCTGGCAGTATAACGCGTCTGTCTGTGACAGTTAAGGCTCCTGATGGATATATCCGCCATGTTGTGGGAATAAGCACCCGCTCATGGCGAATATATCCATCACTGCTGCGGCTGGGTAGCTCAGGGTGTCTGCTCATGACTGCTGGCGGCAAATCCGCCGCTATGAGTGGACACACAAAGCTACCCAGCCGCAGCAGGGAGCTCATTACCGTGACTGCTGCATAATGTGTAGGATCACATGGTGGACAACCGCAGCATATTACATGCTGTGGATGTCCGCCAATGCGATCCTACACATTCTGCATTTTTTTAAATTAGATTCATTTAATAAATGTATTTTTATATATATATATATATATATATATATATATATATATATATATATATATATTTATTTATTTAGTTTTTACACTTTTATTACATTTTTATTTATTTTTACACTTTTATTTTATTTATTTATTTATTTTTACACTTTTTAATGCTTTGGAATACTATGTATTCCAAAGCATTGCAGTTATATGCTGCCTGCCAGTTTTCACTAGCAGGCAGCATATTAGGACGTGCCTCTTGCACATCCTTTCAGGCAATACCCAGGGCAGACCTGGGGGTCTTTGTAGGACCCCCGGCTGCCCAGGTATGCAGCAGCATCCCGCGATGCTCCGGGGTGCTGCAGGAGAGACAGAGGGAGCCCCCTCCCTCTGTCAGAACTCCTTACAGCGCGCGGTCACTTCTGACCGCGGCTGTAAGGCTTAAACTGCCGGGAGTGAAGTGAACTTCACTCCCGGCAGTGCGGCAGGTCCCGGCCAGCCGCGACCACACACAGCACCCCGCGATCGCGATGCGGGGTGCTGCAGGAGTGACAGAGGGAGCTCCCTCCCTCTGTCATAACACTTACAGCCCGCGGTCACTTCCGACCGCGGCTGTAAGGGTTAAAACTGCCGTGACCGAAGTTTACTTCGGCCCTGGCAGTGCAGCAGGGTCCCGGCTGTGTGATACAGCCGAGTCCCTGCCGCGATCTCGTGGGTGCACTGGGCAGCACCCACGAGAATAATGGACGAGTATAGACGTCCAGGTGCGGTAACGGCCGCCAACCTGGACGTCTATACTCGTCGGTGGTCGTTATCGGGTTAAAGGGGTATTCCAGGCAAAACCTTTTTTTATATATATCAACTGGCTCCGGAAAGTTAAACAGATTTGTAAATTACTTCTATTAAAAAAATCTTAATCCTTCCAATAGTTATTAGCTTCTGAAGTTTTCTGTCTAACTGCTCAATGATAATGTCACGTCCCGGGAGCTGTGCATGATGGGAGAATATCCCCATAGGAACTGCACAGCTCCCGGGACGTGAGTCATCAGAGAGCAGTTAGACAGAAAACAACAACTCAACTTCAGAAGCTAATAACTATTGGAAGGATTAAGATTTTTTTAATAGAAGTAATTTACAAATCTGTTTAACTTTCCGGAGCCAGTTGATATATAAAAAAAAGTTTTGGCCTGGAATACCCCTTTAACAACCCCCCTATAAGCGGTGTCTCCTGCAGCAGGAGTTAACTACGCTGCAAGCAGGTGTTGCTTTTCTCCAAGAGACACATTTTGACCATTCTGGTCCTTTCAGTTTTTGCAGCATTTCTAGATCTTGCCCACTTCCTATGCGGACCCTCAGGGGCATTTTGTTATAGTGCAAGGCTCTTTGGGTGGAAAACCACTCCCATTCTGTAATGTTTATGCGCCTAATACCTCCCAAATCCCTTTCATACGTAGAGTGCTTACTAGGCTGCATAAATACCCTCTGTCCGCTTGGCTTTTTTTTCACCCTCTATGGACAGTCACTCTCTAACGGGTGCCCCTCCTCCCCCCACCCAACTGTGACTGGCCTCGATTTTTCATTGCGTCCTTCGCTCATCCTCGTTGTATGATCTCTGGGGGATCAATCACCCGATGGACAGGTCTAAGTTTTTATCCCCACCCTCATTGAGGACCCGCATAGACTACTTTTTTGGTAATCTCCCAAAGCTCTCATGTGCTTCATTCTCTCGGCGCCGTCATTGGCGTCTTAACGACTCTTTGCTCAAATCTTTGCCCTCCCGAGATTCGATCCAGGCATGCTTGCTTGAATACTTTGCTACTAATGAGGGTTTCGTGGCTTCCTAGGCTGTTTTGTGGGAAGCCCACAAGTCAGTAATTCGGGGACATTGTATTGCTTTGAATATTTCCAAATTCCCATAAGGGCTCTCACCCCTCCGGGACTAGTAGTCCCTAACTAGGGAACCCCATAAATTATATTGTTTAAAACTTCGCTTTATGCTTTCCTCTTAAAAAATACAAAGGTGTGACAAAACAAAATCTATAATGTGTTTAAAATCACAGCTTCTGGATCATTTATTAATGGAGTACATACTCCTATGTTATCCTTGTTTGTCAATCTAATAGCTCCCTATAGGGATGCTAATAATTATATAGAGGGACATTTACTAAGGAGTTTAGTAATTTTTTTCTTACTATGTTTGTCGCTAAATTGTCGCTATTGCGACTACGCTATTTTTCGTGCGACTTTCTCTCGGAAGAGCTAGAAGAGCAAATTTTTCCGGATGATGCAAGTCGCTGGAAGGGCACTGAAGGGGAATGCATCTTGCTGTGTTCCCCCGTCAATGCCGAAAAATGGTCCTGCGCCTTCATGCGCGGTATCCCATTATTGTTAATGGAGCGCCGTAGGCATTGCCGGACAGAACTGAAGCATTGGCTTTGGGCTCCGTTGCTCCCCATCACTAGATAGATAAATCGAAAGATAGATAGATGAAGAATGGATGGAAAAAAGCAAGATAAATAGATCTAAGATATATCTGAAAAGGGTAGATAGATGATAGCAACATAGAAAGACAGACCGACAGATAGACAGATAGATAGATAGATAGAGATAGATAGCTAGCTAGATTTGGTTAAAGATGAAAGATAGCAAGATAGCGAGGAGATTGATAGTTAGATTTGAGAATAATGTTAGAATAGATAGATAGAAAGATAGATACATTGATAGTTTTAAAAATATTATATAAATTAACAATATATAATTCAAAAAAGAGGAATAATAAAAAGATATCTAGATATCACTCACACAGATGGATGGTGCATAGACAGATAGAGATAGAAAATTCAAAAGTACAGGCAGTGCCATCAATAAATAGAATATATATATATATATATATATATATATATATATATATATATAGACTGTATAGGCACTTTTATAATGTTAATGTAGTTACTACAACTCCCAGCATGCCCTGTTACAGCATGTGGCTCAGCAGCTGCCCGAAATGAAGAGTACAGCTCCAAGCATGTTGGACTAACTAGTACTATATAGTATAGGACAGTGTTTCATAAACAGGGGTTCCTCCAGCTGTTGCTAAATTACAACTCCCAGCATGTTGGCCTATATAGTAGGATATAGGATAGGTCAGTGTTTCCCAAATAGGGGTGCCTCCACCAGTTTCAAAACACCAACTCACAGCATAATGACCTATATAGTAGTATTTAGTATAGGTCTGTGCTTACCAACCAGATGTGCATCCAGATCCTGGCAGCTGCCCACCCCCTACCATTTTGAGCAGGTAAAAACTGAACTCTGACCAACAGATTGTATCAGAAGAGAAATGATGGCAACTGATGCAAACTGAAGGCAACTGTTGGATGTGACTGATGCACTTGGGAGCTTGAGTCTTGACATCAGTCATGACCAGGTTAGGAAAAAAACAGGAGCAGGACAAAGCTCACATATGTGAACCTAGCAAAACACAGTGTAACAAAAATTACCATCCAAAAGTGCTCTTAGGAACTTTACTACTACCCAAAAGTAGGATATTGAAACGGGCAAACAAGCCCAAGCATAGACTTACAATGAGGTGGGGAGGTTGCTCAATGTCAACCGCACAGCAACCATTTTTCTCAAAAATAATATAAAGATGAGGACATGGATAAAACATTTAACAGACACTGATATAAAAGATTCACCACCAAAAATAAAAACAAAAACAAACCTCATCAACGAGAACCTCCATCTCAGTATCCGTGTAGTTTTTTTTCTTAACAGCGTGCATACGCTGCATTGCGGGCGCCACTGAGCCTTCACCATCCGAAGCTTCAGAGGAAGGGTGAAGCGAAGAGTCAGCATCAAAATCCTGATTAACAGTTGTGCCAGACATGTAGGTTGAGCAACATTAGGGGTTTTGGACTTATGCTTCCCACTAATATGAGCCGTTTAATTAAGCCTGTAGTAGATTGAGTAAAATGGGTTTAAAAAAAACAGATCTACACCAAAAAAGAAAGTCCAGAGAGAGAACAGACTGCCTGACCAAGTCAGACAGCAGAAAATAGTAAATGACTATTTTTTCAACTACATGAAGTAAATTTCCCGCTTTTGCCTACGTGCGACAAATTTATTAACGCCGTACGACAATTTAGTAAATTTGTCGCACGTAAACAAAAATGAAGTAGAAAAAAAAAAAAGGGTAAAAACCAGAATACATAGTCAAAGAATAGTAAATGTCCTTCATAGTTCCTCCAACGCCACCTCCTGTGTCCACACTAACCTCCTCTATCCAACACTAGGTGGAGAACGCGGGCGCGAACACTAGGTTGCTGGGAAGCTGGGGGTGACCTTTGACCTATGGAGACGAACCCCCTGACCTAACCCTAATTATTTAGTTCCTACATAGAATTTCCTGATATTGCAACATTAGTATTTGATCCAGATTTGCTGCTGGTTAAAACGCACAACACCCCCACCCCCTTGTGTTGTGGGGTGCGTTTTGACCAGCAGCAAATCTGGATCAAATACAGTGACCACCCGATCTACGATGGCCCAGGCATACGATAATTTCAACATACCATAGCCTCTTTTCCGAGGCCATCGCATGTTGAAGGTATCATCAACATACGGTGCTTTTGTATGCCGGGACCATCACATAAATGGCTTTCCGGCAGCGCAGACAGCTTCAGGATAACATAGGAGTATGTACTCCATTAATAAATGATCCAGAAGCTGTGATTTAAACAACACATTATATTTTAATTTCTGTCACACCTTAGTATTTTAAGAGGAAACAATAAAGAGAAGTTTTTAAACAATAGAATTTATGGGGTTCCCTAGTTAGGGGCTACTAGTCCCAGAGGGGTGAGAGCCCTGATGGGAATTTGCAAATATTTGATTATAAACCTTGGAAGTCCCCTTTGGGAGATTTGGTTATTAAATTGTATTGCTTTGGGCTCTCGTCTGAAACGTGATGCCCTGGCTCGTTCCCAGTGGCTTCGTGCACAGATTGCTGGGCTGGAAGCTCTTCTGCTTTCCTCTCCTTCTCTCTCAGTGCTGAGGCAGCTGGTGACCGCTATTGAATACTAAACACCAATTTTATTAGAAGGGCAATAGGGCACACACTATGTTGACCTGACATCTAAGGGATCGTGCAATTGCCCAGTCTCTCTCAACGCTGTGAGATTCCTTTGGCGTTCTCCACTATCATCCTGAAAAAGTTTCTTGTCTTCTTGTTGACTTTTTTCTCTTCCCTCCCAACTACCGTCTGATCCGGAGGAGCGTGCCGCAAACCTAAATTCTTATCTCTCCTGTTACCGATTCTTTCGGTGGCGGACCGGGATGTTTTGAATGCTCCTATCACTCATGAAGAGCTCTCGGAGGTATTAAAGTCCCTCCCGTCGGGGCACTCTCCTGGACCAGACTGTTCCACTCCTAGTCCCACTCTAACTCCTTACTTGGGGGGGAGGAGATCCATTGGTGGATGGAGCGAGACATGATGTCCCAGATGTGCTCAGTTGGATTCAATGCCTTCCTCTTGCAGGAACTGCTGACACACTCCAGCCACATGAGGTCTAGCTTTGTATTGCAATAGGAGGAGCCCTGGGCCAACCGCACCAACATATGGTCTCACAAGGTACATAATGGGCGTCACGCTACCACTGGCAAGCACATGGAGGGCTGTGTGGCCCCCAAAGATATGCCACTCCACACCATTACTGACCCACCGCCAAACTGGTCATGCTGGAGGATGTTGCAGGCAGCAGAACGTTCTCCACACCGTCACATGTGCTCAGTGTGAACCTGCTTTCATCTGTGAAGAGAACAGGGCGCTAGTGGCGAATTTGCCAATTTTGGTGTTATCTGGCAAATGTCAAATGTCCTGCACGGTGTTGGGCTGTAAGCACAACCCCCACCTGTGGATGTTGGACCCTCAAGGAGTCCGTTTCTGACCTTTTGACTGGACACATGCACATTTGTGGCCTGCTGGAGGTCATTTTGCAGGGCTCTGGCAGTGCTCCTCCTTGCACAAAGGCAGAGGTAGCTGTCTTGCTGCCCTCCCACGGCCACCTCCACGTCTCCGGATGTACTGGCCTGTCTCCTGGTAACGCCTCCATGCTCTGGACACTACACTGACAGACACAGCAAACCTTCTTGCCACAGCTCGCATTGATGTGCCATCCTGGATGAGCTGCACTACCTGAGCCACTTGTGTGGGTTGTAAACTCCGTCACATGCAACCACTAGAGAGAAAGCACCGCCAGCATCCAAAAGTAACCAAAACATCAGCCAGGTAACATAGGAACGGAGAAGTGGTCTGTGGTCTCCACATGCAGAACCACTCCTTTATTGGGGGTGACTTGCTAATTGCCTAATTTCCCCGTGTTGTCAGTTCCATTTGCACAACAGCATGTGAAATTGATTGTCAATCAGTGTTGCTTCCTGAGTGGACAGTGTTATTTCACAGAAGTGTGATTGACTTGGAGTTACACTGAGTTGTTTAAGTGTTCCCTTTATTTTTTGAACAGTGTACTTTACCCCTATTTATCTCTGTATGGGAACCATGGGACAGCTTTTCTGTTCGACAACGTCAGTAAACCTGTACTGCTTTTTGTGCTGCCTTTCTCTTGTTAAGATGTGCAGGACTAATCAACAATTACTGGGAATAATAAGATGCAATTATTGCTGTACAATGGGGTCATATTAGATACTGAAAGCTAAGAATAACATATGTCTGATTTGGTTCTCTTTATCTACCGTATTTATCGGCGTATAACACGCACTTTTTAGGCTAAACTAAAAAGTCTATGTGCGTGTTATACGCCGATACACCCCCAGGAAAGGCAGGGGGAGAGAGGCCGTCGCTGCCCGCTTCTCTCCCCCTGCCTTTCCTGGGGTCTAGAGCCCTCCTGCCGGCCCTTCTCTCCCCCTGGCTATCGGCGCCGCTGCCCGTTCTGTCCCCCTGACTATCGGTGCCGGCGCCCCATTGCCGGCGCCGATAGCCAGGGGGAGAGAAGCGGCGCCGACAGCCAGGGGGAGAGAAGGGGCAGCGGCACCCATTGCCGGCGCCGCTGCCCCGTTGCCTCCCCCCATCCCCGGTGGCATAATTACCTGTTGTCGGGGTCGGGTCCGCGCTGCTTCAGGCCTCCGGCGTGCGTCCCCTGCGTCGTTGCTATGCGCTGCACGGCACGGCACGGCGCGGCGCATGACGTCAGTGCGCCACGCCATGCAGTGCATAGCAACGACGCAGGGGAAGCACGCCGGAGGCCTGAAGCAGCGCGGACCCGACGTCGGCAACAGGTAATTATGCAACCGGGGATGGGGGGAGGCAACGGGGCAGCGGCGCCGGCAAAGGGTGCCGCTGCCCCTTCTCTCCCCCTGGCTGTCGGCGCCGCTTCTCTCCCCCTGGCTATCGGCACCGGCAATGGGGCGCCGGCAACGATAGTCAGGGGGAGAGAACGGGCAGCGGCGCCAATAGCCAGGGGGAGAGAAGGGCCGGCAGCAGGGCTCTAGACCCCAGGAAAGGCAGGGGGAGAGAAGCCGGCAGCGACGGCCTCTCTCCCCCTGCCTTTCCTGGGGGTGTATCGAGGTATACACGCGCACACACGCACCCTCATTTTACCATGGATATTTGGGTAAAAAACTTTTTTTACCCAAATATCCTTGGTAAAATGAGGGTGCGTGTTATAGGCCGGTGTGTGGTATACCCCGATAAATACGGTACTTTAACCCCTTAAGGACGCAGGACGTAAATGTACGTCCTGGTGAGGTGGTACTTAACGCACCAGGACGTACATTTACGTCCTAAGCATAACCGCGGGCATCGGAGCGATGCCCGTGTCATGCACGGCTGATCCCGGCTGCTGATCGCAGCCAGGGACCCGCCGGCAATGGCCGACGCCCGCGATCTCGCGGGCGTCCGCCATTAACCCCTCAGGTGCCGGGATCAATACAGATCCCGGCATCTGCGGGAGTTCGCGATTTAAATGAACGATCGGATCGCCCGCAGCGCTGCTGCGGGGATCCGATCATTCATAACGCCGCACGGAGGTCCCCTCTCCTTCCTCCGTGCGGCTCCCGGCATCTCCTGCTCTGGTCTGTGATCGAGCAGACCAGAGCAGGAGATGACCGATAATACTGATCTGTTCTATGTCCTATACATAGAACAGATCAGTATTAGCAATCATGGTATTGCTATGAATAGTCCCCTATGGGGACTATTCAAGTGTAAAAAAAAATGTAAAAAAATGTAAAAGTAAAAGTTAAAAAAAAGTGAAAAATCCACTCCCCCAATAAAAAAGTAAAACGTCCGTTTTTTCCTATTTTACCCCCAAAAAGCGTAAAAAACATTTTTTATAGACATATTTGGTATCGCCGCGTGCGTAAATGTCCGAACTATTAAAATAAAATGTTAATGATCCCATACGGTGAACGGCGTGAACGAAAAAAAATAAAAAAAGTCAAGAATTCCTACTTTTTTAATACATTTTATAAAAAAAAAAATTATAAAAAGTGTATTAAAAGTTTTTTATATGCAAATGTGGTATCAAAAAAAAGTACAGATCATGGCGCAAAAAATGAGCCCCCATACCGCCACTTATACGGAAAAATAAAAAAGTTAGAGGTCATCAAAATAAAGGGATTATAAACGTACTAATTTGGTTAAAAAGTTTGTGATTTTTTTTAAGCGCAACAATAATATAAAAGTATATAATAATGGGTATCATTTTAATCGTATTGACCCTAAGAATAAAGAACACACGTCATTTTTACCATAAATTGTACGGCGTGAAAACAAAACCTTCCAAAATTAGCAAAATTGCGTTTTTCGTTTTCATTTCCCCACAAAAATAGTGTTTTTTGGTTGCGCCATACATTTTATGATATAATGAGTGATGTCATTACAAAGGACAACTGGTCACGCAAAAAATAAGCCCTCATACTAGTCTGTGGATGAAAATATAAAAGTTATGATTTTTAGAAGGCGAGGAGGAAAAAATGAAAACGTAAAAATTTAATTGTCTGAGTCCTTAAGGCCAAAATGGGCTGAGTCCTTAAGGGGTTAAGGACTTGTATCCTTAAACCTGATGTTTTAGGTCAAATTTATGCAGAAACAAAAAAAAAAAAGTTTACAAACTTTCATGCAACACTCTGTGTGTGTGTGTGTGTGTGTGTGTGTGTGTGTGTGTGTGTGTGTGTGTGTGTGTATGTATATATATATATATATATAGTACATTTGAGTAGCCGTATTAGTCCAGTGATGCAAGTCATAAAATGTTGCAGTAACTTGTAATACCTTTTTTATTGGACTAACAGCATTTTGTAGTCACAAGCTTTCGGGATTCCTCCCTTTATCAAGTCCAAAGGGAGGAATCCCGAAAGCTTGTCTCTATAAAATGCTGTTAGCCCAATAAAAAAGGTATTATAGATACTGCAACATTTTATGATTTGTATATATATATATATATATAGTTAAGTATTTTCCTAAGGGAAAGGAACACCACTTCCGGTGTAAAACGGAGATTCAAAAAGGTCATTAGCACTCCACAGGCTTTCTGGGTAAGAAGTATGCAAAGTAACTCATCACACCACCTTCTCAGGTAGCGTGCCCCAAGATCAGGTCTGGCTCCAGTTACAAAGTTTCAGAAGCTGATTGGGATTTATGCCAAGCCAGAATTTTCCCCAGAAGTGAAGAGGACCCATCAGCAGACAGCTGTTTCAGGGTGCTTGCCCCTCGTCAGTACAGAGCAGGGTGTTCTGGCTTAGCTAAGCCAGAACACTACACACTGAAATAACATGAAAAACACTACACATTTCTATAAAACACTTCACTTCCTAAATACACTTCCCATAAAAAAATAAACGCCCCAAAGACTCTTTTCAGTGGAGGAGGCATACGCCATGCGCTTGCCTCTGACACAGAAACCCCCAATGAGGGAGAGGAGAAAGACCCCACATTTCTTTCTCCTCACCATCCAGTGGGGGGGGGAAGGCGGCGCCAAAGGGCAATGCCAGTAGAGGCCCCCCATACATACTGTCCCCTATACAATTCCCCCTGTCCCCCCATATAGGTGACCTCGTCTGGAACCCCCAGTCCCGACAGTTACGAGCCACTGATTTCTGGGTTTGTTGGCAACACAGGAATCTGAATTGACCCCACATTCCTCACTGAAATTTACTTTTTTTGGGGGGGGGGGGGGGTTTAGGGCCACATATGGGATATTTCTGAAGTCGGGAGAGGCTTCACCAGCATGTTAGTTTAAAAATATATATATATTTTTTTTAACACTAACATGCTGGGTTTTTCCTTCAATCTTCATTTACACAAGAGGTAAAAGGAGCACACAACATGGCTCAGGATTGAAAGAGTAGCATATACATTTGAGGTCTAAATAGGTGATTTTCACAGGGGTGGCTGATTATTCCAGCTTTTTTTACATAAACACAAAAAAAAAAAAAAAAACATAGGTGACCCCATTTTGGAAACTACACCTCTCAAGGAATGTAACAAGGGGTGACGTGAGAATTTACAACCCACAAGTGTCAGACAGATTTTTGGAACAGTGGGCTCTGAATATGCAAAATTACATTTTTTATTTTCACAGCTCACTGTTCAAAAGAATCTGTCAAACAACCCACCTGTGGGGTGTAAATGTTCACTGTACCTCTTGTTACATTCCTTGAGGGGTGTAGATTCCAAAATGAGGTCATATGAGGGGTGTTTCCACTGTTTTGGCACCATGGGGGCTTTATAAGCACAGCATGGCCTCCAACATACATTACAGATAAATTATCTCTTTGAAAAGCAAATGTTGCTCCTTCACTTTTGAGCCCTGCCCCGTATGCCCGAAGAGGACTTTACATCCACATATGAGGTATTTCCATACTCTGGAGAAATTGGGGTACAAAATCCAGGGTGCTTTTTTTCCTCAGTTTACCCCTTGAAAATTAAAAGTTTGGGGCTACACCAACATGCTAGCGTAAAAAATGAAATTTTGCAGTTTTACGCACCTCAGTTCCAAAAATTTGTTAGACACCTGGGGTGTCCAAATGGTCACAGCAAAGCTTATTACATTCCTTGAGGGGTGTCATTTCTAAAATGGTGTCACATCAGTGGGCTTTTAACTTTCTGGGCATTATGAGGACTTTGTAAATGCAACATGGCCCTCAAAATATATTCCCGCCACACTCCCTCTCCAAAAGCCAAATGGCACTTCTTCCCTTCTGATCCCTGGTGGCAGCCGCTGAGCACTTAATGTCCACATATGGGGTCATTTGGTGCTCAGGGGAAATTGGGCTACAGATTTTGTCAAACACCTGTAAGTTGTAACTGTTCACTGCAATCCTTATTTCACATACACACATGGGGTATTTCGGTATTGGGGAGAAATTGGGTTGCAAACTTTGTGGGGCTACAACAACATGATAGTGTAAAAATTTAAGATTTTTTTCACCCCCACCTAAAGGGTTGACAAACTGTCTGAATGTCACTTTGCATACTTTGAAGGGTGCGGCTTTTATAATGGGGCGATTTATGGGGGATTTCTTACAAAGGCCCCTCAAATCCATTTCAAACTGAACTTTGAAACCGGTCTCTGAAAAAATCAGATTTTCACGAAAATGTGGAAAATGGCTGCTAAACTTTGAAGGCCGGAAGAAGCGTGCACACGCGAAACTGCCGGCAGTGGTCTCTGAGCGCCCACAGAGGTTCTGCAAGCCAGTCTACCGGTATTTCCCAGTGATGAGCCTGTAGTCCGTTACTATTCGGTGAGTGCGGTTGTTTCTTCTGTTATTAAAACTTTGAAGCCCAGAATGTTTTCAAAAAGTAGAAACTGGTATATGAAAACAAAGTATTATATGTGAATCAATATGTCATGAATATGTCATGGCTGGATGCAGGCTATGACTGGGCGGTTAATGTACAGGCCGACATTCTGTTCAGGAATAATCGTGCAAGTAAGAAAGGGGGAGGGGTTTGCTTATACATACAACCCTGTCTTAGGCCCTTTGTGCGTGAGGACATTGGTGAAGAAAATGATCACGTGGAGTCTCTGTTGGTGGAAATAAGGGGAGGTGGTAAGAAAAAGAAATTTCTGATAGGGATTTGTTATAAGACACCAAGTATAACAGAAGCAGTAAAAAAACCTACTTATAGGACAAATAGATGGAGCAGCAAAGAAGGGGAAGTCATTATTATGGAGGACTTTAACCCGTACAGGACCCAGGGCGTATGGATACGCCTTCTGTACCTAGGTCTTAAGGACCCAGGGCGTGCAGGTACGCCCGTGGGAATTCCGGTCCCCGCTGCGCGCCGGGCGGGGACCGGATCAGGGTGACTGCTGGTATCGATCAGCAGGCACCCCGCACAAATGCCCAGGGGGGGGTCATCAGAGCCCCCCATGTCGGCGAACGGCGCAAATCGCAAGTGAATTCACAAGTGAATTCGCAATTCCGGGTCATACGGGTCTATGGTGACCCAGTGACCCCGAAAATAAGGGGGATCGGGGTTGTCCACGACACCCACGATCCCCCTGAAGGGATAGGAGTGAGGTCGCAGGGGTGCCACCCCTCCTATCCCTGCTATTGGTCGTCTAGAGCGATGACCAATAGCAGATCGGGGGGGGGGGGGGTTAACTTTTGTTTTCTCCGTTCTGCCCACCCACAATAGGCGGGGCAGGACGGGGAAACCGACAGGGACCTGGCGCCAAAGTCCACTTACCCATCGGTGGAGGCTGCGGGACGCGATCGGCTGCGGTGATTGACGGGCGGCATGTCGTGCGGCTGGCTCCCTGAATTTGACGGAAGCCGGTAAGTTGCCTATCAACATCTAGAGGGCTACAGTTTGAGACCACTATACAGTAGTCTCTAGACTGTAGCCCTCCAGATGTTGCAAAACTACAACTCCCAGCATGCCTAGACAGCTGTTTGGGCATACTGGGATTTGTAGTTTTGAAACAGCTGAAGGTCTACAGCAGTGATTCCCAACCGCGGTGCCGCGGCACACGTGTGTGCCGTTCAGCACTGCCCGTGGTGCCGCGGGATTTTGCCGTTATTTTTATTTTTTTTATTATTATTATTTTATTTTTTTTAAATGTCCCGCCCCGGCCTGACGGCGCAGGTGGGAAGGGAAGTCTGCGTGCGCAGTGCTCACACAGCGTCCCCCTGCGTCTCCTACGTTTCCTGTGTTCCCCTCCGTCCCCTGCGTCTCCCGTGTTCCCCCTCCTTCCTCCTCTGTTCCCTGTGTCCCCCGCGTCCCCCTCCTTCACCTTCCATCTCCTGCGTCTCCCTCCGTCCCCCTATCCCTTACGGCGCAGTGGGCCGAAAATGGGTCCCTGGGGCGGAACGAGCTGCACCTGCGCCGGACTCCCGTGTCTGCTGTGGAACTGCAAGCTGCGCCGGCTTGCTTAAGGTACCGTACCCTTTCCACCCCTCTGTTCACCTTCTCAACCCTGTCTAAACCCCCCACCGTCACCCAGGTCCACCCTCTACCCCCCCCCCCCCGTCACTCATATCCCCCCCCCTGTCAACCATGTCCGCCTTGTCCACCTCCCTGTCCTTCTCTATCACCCATGTCCACCCCCCCCTGTCACCCATGTAATCCCTCCCTGTCACCCATGTCCACCCTCCCCCTGTCACCCATGTCCACCCTCCCCCTGTCACCCATGTCCACCCTCCCCCTGTCACCCATGTCCACCCTCCCCCTGTCACCCATGTCCACCCTCCCCCTGTCACCCATGTCCACCCTCCCCGTCACCCATGTACACCCATCTGTCACCCATGTACACTCCTCTATACCCCTCTGTCACTCATGTACACCCATCTGTCACCCATGTACACTCCTCTACACCCATCTGTCACCCATGTACGCTCCTCTACACCCCTCTGAACGCTCCTCTACACCCCTCTGTCACCCATGTACGCTCCTCTATACCCCTCTGTCACCCATGTACACTCCTCTACACCCCTCTGTCACCCATGTACACTCCTCTACACCCCTCTGTCACCCATGTACACCCATCTGTCACCCATGTACACTCCTCTATACCCCACTGTCACCCATGTACACCCATCTGTCACCCATGTACACTTTTCTATACCCCACTGTCACCCATGTACACTCTTCTACACCCCTCTGTCACCCATGTACACTCCTCTACACCCCTCTTTCACCCATGTACACCCATCTGTCACCCATGTACACTCCTCTATACCCCTCTGTCACCCATGTACACTCCTCTACACCCATCTGTCACCCATGTACACTTCTCTATACCCCACTGTCACCCATGTACACTCCTCTACACCCCTGTCACCCATGTACACCCATCTGTCACCCATGTACACTCCTCTAGACCCCTGTCACCCATGTACACCCATCTGTCACCCATATACACTCCTCTATACCCCTCTGTCACCCATGTACACTCCTCTACACCCTCTGTCACCCATGTACACCCATCTGTCACCCATGTACACTCCTCTACACCCCTCTTTCACCCATGTACACCCATCTGTCACCCATGTACACTCCTCTATACCCCACTGTCACCCATGTACACTCCTCTATACCCCACTGTCACCCATGTACACCCATCTGTCACCCATGTACACTCCTCTATACCCCTCTGTCACTCATGTACAGTCCTTTATACCCCTGTCACCCATGTACACTCCTCTACACCCCTCTGTCACCCATGTACACCCATCTGTCACCCATGTACACTCCTCTACACCCATCTGTCACCCATGTACGCTCCTCTACACCCCTGTCACCCATGCACGCTCCTCTACACCCCTCTGTCACCCATGTACGCTCCTCTACACCCCTCTGTCACCCATGTACACCCCTCTACACCCCTCTGTCACCCATGTACACCCCTCTACACCCCTCTGTCACCCATGTACACTCCTCTACACCCCTGTCATCCATGTACACTGCTCTACACCCCTCTGTCACCCATGTCCACCCCTCTGTCACCCATGTCCACTCTTCTACACCCCTCTGTCACCCATGTAAAAAAAAAAAAGAAAAAAAAGTTTGGCGCCTAATAGGTTCGTTTTGCAGGTTTAAAGGTGAAGAACTGTGTGTGGAAGAAATCGTGATGATGGCCCAGACCAGATGGAGAAGAGAAGGCAACGATGCAAATTAGAGAAGACGTCATTGGTGAGTTGCTGTATAAAGCAGCACTTTAAACTACATAAATAGATATAGTGCATTGCATTTTTTACCGTTTTTCCTTTTTTTTTTCTTTCTTGCTTGTCAACCTCGGTAGCGGTGCCCCTTGGCAAAAAAAATTTCCGAGGTGTGCCCCGACCCGAAAAAGGTTGGGAAACACTGGTCTACAGTTTAGAGACCACTGCACAGTGATCTCTATACTGTGGCCCTCTAGATCTTGCAAAACTACAACTCCTAGCATGCTCACACAGCTGTTTGCTGTCTGGGCATGCTGGGATTTGTAGTTTTGCAACATCTGGAAGTCCACAGTTTGGAGATCACTGTGCAGTGGTCTCTAAATTTTAGCCGTCCAGATGTTGCAAAACTGAAAATCCCAGCATGCCCAAACAGCAAACAGGTGTCTCGGCATGCTGGGAGTTGAAGTTGTGTACCTCCAGCTGTTGAATAACTACATCTCCCAGCATGCCCTTCGGCGATCAGTACATGCTGGGAGTTGCAGTTTTGCAACAGCTATAGGCACACTGGTTGGAAAATACTGAGTTAGGTAACAGAACCTAACTGAAGGTTTTCTAACCAGTGTGCCTCCAGCTGTTGCAAAACTACAACTCCCAGTATGCATGGTCAGTACGTATATGCTGGGAGTTGCAGTTTTGAAACAGCTGGAGGTTTGCCCCCCCCCATGTGAACGTACAGGGTACATTCACACGGGCAGGTTTACAGTAAGTTTCCTGATTCAAGTATGATTAAAATTTTTCGCCGCAGCGCAAATTCCTAGCGGGAAACTCACCGTAAACCTGCCAGTGCGAACGTACCCTAAAAACACTACAGTACACTAACACCTAATAAAGGGTAAAATACTACATATACACCCCCTTACACTGCCCCCCCCCCCAAATAAAAATTAAAAACTTATTGTACGGCAGTGTTTCCAAAACAGAGCCTCCAGCTGTTGCAAAACAACAACTCTCCGCATTTCCGGACAGCCACTGACTGTCCAGGCATGCTGGGAGTTTAGCAACAGCTGGAGGCACCCTGTTTGGGAATCACTGGCGTAGAATACCCCTTTGTCCACCCCTATGCAATCCCTAATTTAGTCCTCAAATGTGCATGGCGCTCTCTCACTTCGGAGCCCTGTCGTATTTTAAGGAAACAGTTTAGGGCCACATATGGGGTATTTCCGTACTCGGGAGAAATTGCACTACAAATTTTGGGGGGCATTTTCTCCTTTTACCCCTTATGAAAAGGAAAAGTTGGGGCTACACCAGCCTGTTAGTGTAAAAAAATTTACACTAACATGCTGGTCTTGCCCCATACTTTTTATTTTCACAAGTGTTAAATGGAAAAAAAGACCCCCAAAATTTGTAACGCAATTTCTCTTGAGTACAGAAATACCTCACATGTGGGCGTAAAATTCTCTGCGGGCACACAACAAGGCTCAGGAGTGAGAGCGCACTATGTACATTTGAGGCCTAAATTGGCGATTTGCACAGGGTGGCTGATTTTACATTTTACATAAACGCAAAAAAATACCCACATGTGACCCCATTTTGGAAACTAAACCCCTCACTGAACGCAACAAGGGGTATAGTGAGCCTTAACACCCCACATGTGTTTAATGAAAATTCTTCAAAGTTGGATGGAAAAATGAAAAACAAAACAAACAAACAAAAAAGAACAAAAATGCTGGTGTTACCCTAAATTTTTCATTTTCACAAGGGAAAATAGGGAAAAGGCCCTCCAAAATTTGTAACCCCATTTCTTCTGAGTAAGAACATACCCCATATGTGGATGTAAAGTGCTCTGCGGGTGCACTACAATGCTCAGAAGAGAAGGAGCACCATTGGGCTTTTGAAGAGAAAATTTGTCCGGAATTGAAGGCCACGTGTGTTTACAAAGCCCCTATAGTGCCAGAACAATAGATGCTTTTCCCCCCCCCCAACTTTTACATTTTTACAAGGGGTAATAGGAGATGATGACCCCCAAAATTGTAACCCCATTTCTTTTGAGTATGGAAATACCCCATGTGTGGACATCAAGTGCTCTGCTGGCGCACTACAATGCTCAGAAGAGGAGGAGCACCATTGGGCTTTTGGAGAGAGAATTTGTTTGGAATGGAAGTCAGGGACCATGAGCATTTACAAAGCCCCCCCGTGGTGCCAGAACAGTGGACCCCCCTACATGTGACCCCATTTTGGAAACTACACCCCTCACATAATGTAATAAGGGGTTCAGTGAGCATTTACGCCCCACAGATGTCTGATTTTTTGAACAGTGGTCCGTGAAAATGAAAAATGTTATTTTTCATTTGCACAGCCCACTGTTCCAAAGATCTGTCAAACGCCAGTGGGGTGTAAATACTCACTGTACACCTTATTAAATTCTGTGAGGGGTGTAGTTTCCAAAATGGGGTCACATGTGGGGGGGGGGGTGGTCCACTGTTTTTGCACCACGGGGGGCTTTGTAAACGCACATGGCCCCCGAATTCTATTCCAACCAAATTCTGTCTCCAAAAGCTCTTCTTTTGAGCATTGTAGTGCGCCAGCAGAGCACTTGACGTCCACACATTTCCATACTCAGAAGAAATGAGGTTACAAGTTTTGGGGGTAATTTTCTCCTATTGTAAAAATTTTAAATTTGGGGGAAAACCAGCATTTTAGTGAAAAAAAAATTTTTCTTCATCTAAACATCCGACTTTAACAAAAAGTCGTCAAACACCTGTGAGGTGTTAAGGCTCACTGTACCCCTTATTGCGTTCCTTGAGGGGTGCAGTTTCCAAAATAGTATGCCATGTGTTTTTTTTTTTTTTGCTGTTATGGCAGCATAGGGGCTTCCTAAATGTGACATGCCCCCCAAAAACCATTTAAGCAAAATTTGCTTTTCAAAAGCAAAATGTGACTCCTTCTCTTCTGAGCATTGTAGTGCTCCAGCAGAGCACTTGACGTCCACACATGGGGTATTTCCATACTCAGAAGAGATGAGGTTACAAATGTTGGGGGGCATTTTGCCCTACTATCTCTTGTAAAAATTTAAAATTTGAGGGAAAACCAGCATTTTAGTGAAAAAAAAATATCATTTACACATCCAACTTTAACGAAAAGTCGTCAAACATCTGTGGGGTGTTAAGGCTCACTGGACCCCTTGTTACGTGCCTTGAGGGGTGTAGTTTCCAAACTAGTATGTCATGTGTTTTATTTGCTGTTCTGGCACAATAGGGGCTTCCTAAATGTGACATGCCCCCCCAAAAACCATTTCAGAAAAACTTACTCTCCAAAATCCCACTGTCGCTCCTTTCCTTCTGAGCACTCTACTGCGCCCGCCGAACACTTGACATACACATATGAGGTATTTCCTTACTCGAGAAAAATTGGGTTACACATTTTAGGAAGATTTCTCTCCTTTTACCCCTTGTAAAAATTCAATAACTGGGTCTACAAGAACATGCCAGTGTAAAAAATGAAGATTTTGAATTTTCTCCTTCAATTTGCTGCTATTCCTATGAAACACCTAAAGGGTTAACAAACCTTTTGAATGTCATTTTGAATACTTTGGAGGGGTGCAGTTTTTATACTGGGGTAATTTATGGGTATTTCTAAAAGGAAAGCCCTTCAAATCCACTTCAAAACTGAACTGGTCCCTGAAAAATTCAGATTTAGAAAATTTTGTGAAAAATTGGAAAATTGCTGCTATACTTTGAAGCCCTCTGATGCCTTCCAAAAGTAAAAACATGTCAACTTTATGATGCAAACATAGACATATTGTATATGTGAATCAATATATAATTTATTTGGAATATCCATTTTCCTTATAAGCAGAGAGCTTCAAAGTTAAAAAAAAATGCAAGGAAAGGATGCAAGTATCAACAAAATGTTACCACTAATATAAAGAAGAATATGTCACAATGAAACTCTCTCTGAATCAGAATGAAAGGTAAAAGCATCCCAGAGTTATTAATGCTTAAAGTGACAGTGGTCAGATGTGCAAAAAATGGCCGGGTCCTACAATGAAAATTGGCGGGTCCTTAAGGGGTTAAACTATCCTGACCGACTGGCAAGCTGAAACCTGTAGGTCCAGCAAAGGAAACAGGTTTTTGGCAATTATAAAGGAAAATTACCTATCCCAACTAGTGCAGGACCCAACAAGAGGGGGGGACACTTCTGGACCTTATACTAACCAATAGGCCAGACAAAGTATCAGAGGTAGAGGTAGGGGGTCATCTTGGTAATCGTAACCACAACATAATACGTTTTCGTTTATCCTATAAGAAGATGTCTGCTAGTGAGGCTATAAAACATTAGACTTCCAGAAGGACAATTTTCAACAACTAAGAGCACCTTAGTGACATAGATTGGGACCATGCCCTCAGTAATAAAAGTACACAAGCTAAATGTGACACTTAAGAGCATCCTAAATAGATATTGCGAATGAAACATAACCTATGGGAATAAAAGGGCTAGAAATAGGAGAAACACAATTTGGCTAACCAAAACCGTTAAGAAATCAATAAACAATAAGGGGAAAGCGTTTAGACTACTAAAACAAGAAGTTAGTAGGGAATCAAATAATTTTAAGGCAAGACAAGATGCTCATATTAAGCTATAAACTTCTTTTACTGAACTCAGCAGCAAATAAGTATTGTATGTATTCAAGACATTTTTTTTACATATATGGTGTATACAAGCATGTAACCTAGGACGCAACCTAGTATGCTGTCCCATAACAGTAACCAATCAGATCCCAGGATAGGTAATATAGGTAACTGTCGCCCAGGTAACTTCCTCCTTCTTTGCTGCTTAGAAGTGTTATGATAAGTATATATTTCACTCATAAAATTTCTAATATAAATGTATTTCTCTATATTTATTTTTAAAAATATACTTAATTTATTTATTCATTCCTTATTTTTTCATTCTTTATATAATATTATATTCTATTTATATTTTATTTGTACCCTTTTTTCCTACACAATTAAATATTTTTATTCCCTTTCTTTATTCCCCTTCATTTCATGATTATTCCTTTATTCATTGTATTCTGGCTATTTTATCTCCTTTTTCTCCAGTTAAAATTTTTTTTTCTTTTTAGCTTTATTTTCTCCTTATTCATCTAATTAATTACTTACCGTATATACTCGAGTATAAGCCGAGTTTTTCAGCACGATTTTTCGTGCTGAAAACACCCCCCTCGGCTTATACTCGAGTGAACTCCCCCACCCGCAGTGGTCTTCAACCTGCGGACTTCCAGAGGTTTCAAAACTACATCTCCCAGCAAGCCCGGGCAGCCATCGGCTGTCCGGGCTTGCTGGGAGTTGTAGTTTTGAAACCTCCGGAGGCCCGCAGGTTGAAGACCACTGCGGCCTTCAACATCATCCAGCCCCCTCTCACCCCCTTTAGTTCTGAATACTCACCTCCGCTCGGCGCTGGTCCGGTCCTGCAGGACTGTCCGGTGAGGAGGTGGTCCGGTGGGATAGTGGTTCCGGGCTGCTATCTTCACCGGGGAGGCCTCTTCTAAGCGCTTCGGGCCCGGCCTCAGAATAGTCACGTTGCCGTGACAACGACGCAGAGGTGCGTTCATTGCCAACGTACTTCTGCGTCATTGTCAAGGCAACGCCTCTATTCCGGGCCGGAAGCGCGGAGAAGAGGCGCCCCCGGTGAAGATAGCAGCCCGGACCACCTCCTCACCGGACCACCTCCTCACCGGACAGCCCTGCAGGACCGGACCAGCGCCGAGCGGAGGTGAGTACTCAGAACTAAAGGGGGTGAGAGGGGGCTGGATGATGTTGAAGGCCGCAGTGGTCTTCAACCTGCGGACCTCCGGAGGTTTCAAAACTACAACTCCCAGCAAGCCCGGACAGCCGATGGCTGCCCGGGCTTGCTGGGAGTTGTAGTTTTGAAACCTCTGGAGGTCCGCAGGTTGAAGACCACTGAGGGCGAATGATGAGAAGAGGATGATGAAGGGGGGGGTGTGGGGATGATGAAGGGGGGTGGGGATGATTACAAGGGGATGATGAAGGGGGGATGTGCGGGATGATAAGGGGATGATGAAGGGGGGATGTGCGGGATGATAAGGGGATGATGAAGGGGGGGATGTGCGGGATGATAAGGGGATGATGAAGGGGGGATGTGTGGGATAATAAGGGGATGATGAAGGGGGGATGTGTGGGATAATAAGGGGATGATGAAGGGGGGATGTGTGGGATGATAAGGGGATGATGAAGGGGGGTGGGGATGATAAGGGGATGATGAAGGGGGGATGTGTGGGATGATAAGGGGATGATGAAGGGGGGATGTGCGGGATGATAAGGGGATGATGAAGGGGGGATGTGTGGGATGATAAGGGGATGATGAAGGGGGGATGTGTGGGATGATGACAAGGGGATGATGAAGGGGGGATGTGTGGGATAATAAGGGGATGATGAAGGGGGGATGTGTGGGATGATAAGGGGATGATGAAGGGGGGATGTGTGGGATGATGACAAGGGGATGATGATGAGGATGTTAATGACGGGTCTGGATGATTACATGGGGGGATGAGGTATTTCCCACCCTAGGCTTATACTTGAGTCAATAACTTTTCCTGGGATTTTGGGTTGAAATTAGGGGTCTCGGCTTATACTCGGGTCGGCTTATACTCGAGTATATACGGTACCGGCTTATGTCCGCTTCCTCCGACCATCCCAACATATTGTCTCCTCCATCCTGCCTCTCAACTCTCTCCGCCTCTCTTCATTTTTTGCATCATTAGCCGCCACCTTCTACTCAGCGCTCGTCCGTACGCTCTCGAGATTTCTGACAGTGAGGTGATCTATCAGGCTTTGGCGAGCTTCTGAGATTCACCTCAGAGTGTCAGAAGCCACCGGACGTGCTACAGAGATTCAATATATCCTTACATTGTTACATGTCTCTATACGCTTGTAAACAGATATTTTTATTCAAATTTATTCATTTACTATCCTGTACTGTGGCTATAACTAATATATAATTAAATTTCTTTAAAATATATTTAACAACATTTTTATTTAATATATTATATATTAAATTATTTATTTAATTAATTAGTTAATATTCTCCACTTGCATCGGATTTCATTATCTATTTACCTGAATTATATACCTATTTACATTATACATATTTATTATTTACAAAATATATTTATTTAATTTATATCTACATATTTATATTTACCTTAACTATTTTACACAGTATATATTGTCCGTTTCTTTATCTCATTTTGTTAAACTATGTCTGAAGACAATAGAGAAAATATTAAAGATCCTATTTCCCAGGACCACCTCCAATCTATGGTGGACGAATCTGTATCCAGCTCTGTCCATTCTCCGGTTCAGTCTGCAGTGTCTGTGTTGCAAGACTCCATTGCAAAATCAGTCACTATATGGATTTGGCTCGCACTAATCCTCATGATACTGGAGCATTACCCCCCTTTACTCCATCAGACCAATATTGGTCCCCTGAGGATTCTGTTTCTAATCTCGCTAAAGGACTCAAAGGTACAGGAAAAGCGAAATCTAAGAAACGTCACACATCTGATGGCCCATACTCCTCTAAAATAATGTAACATACCACAGGTCGTCGCCAAGATTCTACTAAACCTAATAAAACAGATTCAAAAATCGAATATAACATTACTAGTGGCTCTAATCCACCACGCAAGCCCGCAAGGAAGTCAAAACCATTAGGGCGAAACCAGACTACTACAGAGACTCCTCTTCTGAGGAATTCTTTGATTCAGACATTGAAGATGTAGAGGATATCTTATACGTCTCTGAGGAAAGTGGTGATGACCATGATGACCCTGTTTATCAGGAGGAAATGATTGTGGGTGATTCTGGGGAACCCTTTTTTTGACCCCTCATTAATTTGTCACCCGCGGTCTGGTGAATGGTTGCCAAACCCTAAAGTTGCTGAGTACTTAGCTACTTGGGCAAATAAACCTTTAGACTGGACTTCTCGTAATAAATTAAAGGCAGAATGCCCTCGCCCTACACTCAAGCACAATTCCTCAGCTACACCTGAACTTGACCCACTTCTTACTGAATTTCTTTTTATAACCGGTAAAAACCCTAAAAAGGGTGTTGATCCACGAGAGATTTACCTCTTTGGAAATGCCAACTCTGCATTATCCACTGAGCAATAGTATAGAGACAGAGCTTCATTATGCCAGGATGCGTGGCGCTGAACAGGTCCCAAGACTCGAAGAGGGAAGGTAACTTCCAACAGGTTTTAATTAGTGATACTACAACGTGTTTCGCTGCGCATGCACAGCTTTATCAGGCATGGCAACACAAGGAAACACCCTTGATTTTATACAAAAAGGGCATTAACCCTTCAAGAACTAAAACATAAAACGGGAATGAAAAGTACCGTATTTATCGGGGTATACCACGCACCGGCCTATAACACGCACCCTCATTTTACCAAGGATATTTGGGTAAAAAAAGTTTTTTACCCAAATATCCATGGTAAAATGAGGGTGCGTGGGTGCGCGTGTATACCCCGATATACCCCCAGGAAAGGCAGGGGGAGAGAGGCCGTCGCTGTCCGTTTCTCTCCCCCTGCCTTTCCTGGGGTCTAGAGTGCTGCTGTCGGCCCTTTTCACCCCCTGGTTATCGGCGCCGTTGCCCGTTCTGTCCCCCTGACTATCGGTGCCGGCGCCGATAGCCAGGGGGAGAGAAGCGGCGCCGACAGCCAGGGGGAGAGAAGGGGCAGCGGCACCCATTGCCGGCGCCGCTGCCCCGTTGCCTCCCCCCATCCCCGGTGGCATAATTACCTGAGTCGGGTCCGCGCTGCTGCAGGCCTCCGTCGTGCGTCCCCAGCGTCGTTGCTATGCACGGCGCGGCGCACTGACGTCATGCGCCGCGCCGTTCAGCGCATAGCAACGACGCCGTGGACGCACGACGGAGGCCTGCAGCAGCGCGGACCCGACTCAGGTAATTATGCCACCGGGGATGGGGGGAGGCAACGGGGCAGCGGCGCCGGCAATGGGTGCCACTGCCCCTTCTCTCCCCCTGGCTGTCGGCGCCGCTTCTCTCCCCCCTGGCTATCGGCGCCGGCGCCGATAGTCAGGGGGACAGAACGGGCAGCGGCGCCGATAACCAGGGGGTGAGAAGGGCCGACAGCAGCACTCTAGACCCCAGGAAAGGCAGGGGGAGAGAAGCGGGCAGCGACGGCCTCTCTTCCCCTGCCTTTCCTGGGGGTGTATCGGCGTATAACACGCACACAGACTTTAGGCTAAAAATTTTAGCCTAAAAAGTGCGTGTTATACGCCGATAAATACGGTATATGTGAGGATCTATAGTTAAGAATGAAAAAGTTCTATATAAATGTATCTGGGTAACTTGTTAGTGTATGCAATGTAGATAAAAAAATATGCCAAAATTTTTTGATTTTGTCAATTTTATGGTGTATCAATAGTAATTCAAATTATATTATAAATAAAGAATTAGAAAATTAGTGTTATATATTATTGCACAAAATAGAGTAATAGAACATAGTCTTAATGCTCCGACTAGAGATGTGCGAATTTACAGTAAATTCGATTCGTCACGAACTTATCGGCTTGGCAGTTGATGACTTTTCATGCATAAATTAGTTCAGCTTTCAGGTGCTCCGGTGGGCTGGAAAAGGTGGATACAGTCCTAGGAGACTCTATATATATATATATTTTTTTTTTTGGTTCAGAGAATATGTTATTGAAAAATTAAAAGGTATCATTATAGTAGGTAGTTATGGCTATTATAGGGCGAGGAGGAAAAAATGAGAGCGTAAAAGCGAAAATTGGCCCGGACAAGTGGATCGTCATGAGGGACAAGTAGATTTTGCTCCATTTTAGTCCCGTGGACAAGTAGTTTTTTAATAAAATTTCCACACCCCTGTACCTACCCCTGAAATGAAAGAAGCGTGGCTTAGGGTGCAGGGGGAATACACTACATACTTGGAGGAGACGGCTGAACATAAGCGTTTTTTTTTACTAAGCAGCGTTACTTCAAATGTGGTGAGGGTACAGGCAAATTGTTGGCGTCCATCGCTCGGGCCCAGCAGGGGGTAGCGTATATTGGGTGTTTGAGGGATGATCGGGGGAGAGAGGTCACGGAGGATGCAGAGATTCTGAGTGTGCTGTTCGATTATTATAAGGATGCTTACTCCACCAGAGCATCCTGCACTGGTGAGGCCTTGGCGGCGTATGTGGATAGGGCGTCACTTCCTTCCCTTTCTCCGGAACAGAGGGACGAGTTGGACTCGCCCATCTCTCTGGAGGTATTGGAACTAGCTTTGAAAGACGCTGATAATGAAAAGGCCCCGGGGCCCGATGGCCTTCCGAGCGAGGTATATAAAAAATTCTCAGGGATACTCCTCCCCCAGCTGTTGCGAGTGATCGAGTCGGCGGCCTTGGACGGCTCTTTGCCTTGATCTATGATGGAGGCCATTGTAGTACTCCTACCAAAACTGGGCAAGGACCCATTGTGTGCAGGGTCTTACAGATCGATCTCATTGCTGTGTGCAGATTTGAAGTTGCTGGCCCGGTTACATGCTAACAGGCTGGTTAAAGTTATATTGTCTCTAGTCCATGGGGATCAGACTGGCTTTATGCCGGGTAAATCTACAGTGGATAACATTAGGAGAGTGTATCTTAATTTGCAGATGGCTCAGGAGGGTGCTGCGGC
This sequence comes from Hyla sarda, assembly GCF_029499605.1. NCBI lineage: Eukaryota > Metazoa > Chordata > Amphibia > Anura > Hylidae > Hyla > Hyla sarda. Next base: position 266,195,828 of record NC_079189.1, on the reverse strand, counting down.
TAGGTCGATTTTTTCATTGGACGCTGCCAAGGCATTTGATAGCGTCGAATGGACTTATCTGTGGACTGTGCTGGGGGCTATGGGGTTCGGGTCCAGGTTTCTTTCGTATGTTAAACTCCTTTATCAGTGCCCGACTGCCGAACTCCGGGTTAATGGACGACTGTCCTCACCATTTGAGTTGCAGAGAGGTATGCGGCAGGGATGTCCCCTGTTGACTTTTCGATATGGTTCTATGGATGAGAGAGTGGCGCTGTACGCAGATGACATGTTATTGTTCTTAGGTGATACCGCTAGATCTCCGACTCCTGCTATGTCTATTATTACTGAGTTTGGTACCTACTCTGGCCTGCTCATTAATTGGGACAAGTCGGTTCTGTTGCCCCTGAACCCTCTGCCTTGTATTCCCCAGATAGCCCTTTCTAATATTCAGGTGGTTAAGGCATTCAAATACTTAGGTATTCACATCACGCCTTTCTTGTCTGATTTTATACCCCGGAATCTGATACCCCTGCTGGATAGGAGCTCTCAGAAGGTTACTGTCTGGTGCAAATTGCCGATCTCAGTGGTTGGCCGGACTAATATAACAAAAATGGTGCTCATGCCGCAGTTGTTATATGTGCTGCAGAACTCACTTGTGTGGATAGTAATGACCTATTTCCATAGAATACAGCGGCTTTTCAGACAGCTGGTGTGGGGGGGCGACTGCTAGGATCAAACTGGAAACCTTACAGAGTGGTACGTCTTTGGGCGGGCTGGCATTACCTAATCCCTGGTTGTACTACCTCGCTTCGCAATTGCATCAGGTTAGAGGGTGGGCGAAGACGTCTTTGCTGGGCCCTACGGGTCGCCTATTTATGGCCAAACATGGAGGGAGGGTGCCACTACATATTTTGGAAATTGGAGCCCTGATCAGACCTCCGGATTGTTCTCCCACTACCCGGCTCCTTTGCAAGCTCTGGGGTCATGCGCGTAAATTACTTGGTCTTACAAATCTTATATCAGGTACACCGCTATGGCGTAACCCGGGCTTGCAGGTTTTCTTTTCTTTTGCGGATGCCGGTTATTGGGAGAGGAGGGGACTGTGTAAAGTGGGGCAGTTGGCTATACAGGGGGTAGTTAGATCTTTTGTGGACTTGCAGGAAGAGTTTGCCCTACCACGCTCTGCATTTTATCGTTACCTGCAGCTCCGTCATGTGTACGAAACTCAGAATCGGTCGCGATTGATGGAGGTGCACTCTAACAGGGTCCTGGAATCTGTCATTACAAAATGGGAGTCTGTGGGAGTCATTTCTTGGCTTAACGGTGAGTTACTGGGTTCTCATCATGAACACTTCCCCTTAACGGTCCGCACTAAGTGGGAGAGGGACCTTGGGGGATTGAGTGATGAGGAATGGGCTATAGTTTTGTCGCTTACCCCGTCCCTGTCTTTGTCTAACAAGCTATCGCAATTGTTCTTTTTGCATAGGGTGTATAGGACCCCTTTGTTCTTACATAACATTGGTGTTCGTTCCGACTCTGCCTGCCCTCCGTGTGGTGCGTTGGAGGCTCATTTGGTGCATATGATGTGGGCGTGCCCTGTCTGGACTACATATTGGATTGATGTGTTACGCCTTATTGAGACTGTCTATGGGGTTGCGTTGCATAGAGACCCTAAGGTGTGCTTACTTGGTCTTATTGGATGTGATCTGGAACCTTCCATGAGAGAAGTGGGGATACTCAGTGTGTTGTAGCAAGCCAGGAAACTGATCGCCCAGTTCTGGATCAGGCAGTCTCCTCCGGTAGTGGCTGATCTTGTTAATAGAATTAAACTGATAGTGCGCTTGGAAAAGGGAACCTTTTTTAAACGTAATGTTGAGAGGAAGTTTGATGGTATTTGGGGACCCTGGGTGTATCATTTTGACCCCCGACGACTGATTCATAATTGTTAGTTCGTCCTTAGTCTGTGATTCGTGTAGTGTGCTTGGTCTGCATATTGGGGATCTATGAAAGTGGCTTCGCTCTTTTCTTTACCTGCCCCTTTTCTCTCTCCTTCTCTGGGGGTTACGCTGGAGTGCCTGTGGCTACGGATTGCTGCGGTACTGAGAAAGAGGTGTGAGGGAGTGTTCCCAATGGGGTTACAGTTTATTTGAACCTTTGGATGCCTATGTGTGTGATATTGTTGTCACATAGGGGAGAGACGGGATGTTTGTTTGTACAGTGGGTGGGGTGGGTGGAGGGGGGTTTATAGTCCGTTACTTGTTTGTTTTTGGAAAAACTTTAATAAACATTATCTGATTTAAATAAAGAAACTGAACCGCGACTGCACGGATTACAGTACCGGCAATATAAAATACTGGCTGCAACAAAAAGAAGAAGAAAATCCCACAGCACACAAGCACCCACCTGCTCACCCGAAGCTTAAACAAACAGACTGTTCCCCCTACCCGCCGCCCGTCCCCAACCCCGGAGCACCTACTACCAAGGTGCCCCCCCGCAATACAGCTCCCCCCCATACCGGATTTCCACCACCACACCCCCCCCCCCCCCCCCCGCCCTGTGGTACCCCTCGCCACAGCGGCGACAAAACCCGCTCCCCGCCCGGTGGTACCTTCATCTACCGCGGCACCCAGCGGAGTATCCATCTCGACGGTACCCACCTCCAGGTTTACCACCTGCACCCCGGCTACTATCCCGGCCTCCCACAAAGACTGTAGACTCCCTCACCATCCCACCTGAACTCCTGGAGTTCCTCGGAAAAGAACAAAAGTAGGAAAGTGACCACCCCAGCAACACTGCACCTCGGCTACCCTCCGGTCGCTTCGACTCATCATCAAACGACTCCTCCACATCCTTCGATGACTCCCTCATCACGGTGCACAGCAACATCACACCACCACGCACCCAGCAGTCACCGCCGACACGGTCTGCTTCCAGAGACACAACCCCTTTCTTTACCCCCACAGTTGGCTACCCGCATTCTCCCACCGACATCCACAGAAACTAAGCAACCGACCTCGGGGACTCCCCCACTACCAACGCCTCCATGGTCGAGTCCTTTTTAGTGCTTCCCCCGGCCCTTAACCACAACACCACGCCGCTCCAGGTGAGGGCCATGCAAGCGGGGACCATCACCCAGAACCTGGAGCAAATTTCACTGGCCCCGCCGCTGCAACCCAGAACACAAAAAAGAAAAGAAAGAGAGGATGCAGAGGAGGCAAAAGAAAAAAAGAAGCAACACTTCCAGTAAGAGACTTTGAACCACCACCCCCATCCTCCACCCACCTGGACACAGTGAAAATCTTCAACCTGTCCAGCAAAACTCTCACCAAGCACCACGAGAGTGTACTCCAGAAAGGTTTGTCTTTTTGCCCATCAGCCAGACCCCATGACTTAACCCTGTTCCTAGACTTCAATGCCTACATCAGGAAATTAACCCTTAAAAGACATTTCAACTTACCCAGCCACTACGCCAAAGAGACACCTGCAGCTGCACAAACATCAGTACTTGCCACACCGATGGATCCTCCACCGCATCACAGTGGACTTAAATCCAAGTCCCAGTTTTTTCCAGCTCATCATAAAGGCAACTTCATTGATACCTTCGCCGCCGGAGTATCTACTGACTTTGAGAGACTTTGCAAACCCTCCAACAAACCCAAGGGCCCCAGCAACCTCACATTTCAGCAGAGAAAGGCCATTAAAGAACTGGCAGATGACCCTGACATCATCATCAAATCGTCCGACAAAGGCGGCGGCATCGTCCTGCTCAACAGAACTGACTACCTGAAGGAATCACAGAGGCTCCTCACCAACCGCACCTTCTACAGCAAGCTGCCACAGAACCCCATCACCAGCCAACAGAAAGAGCTCAGCAAACTGCTCAACCGTGGTCTCACAGAGGGCATCACCACAAAGCAGGAGAACAACTACATTCACATCATAGAATCGGACACCCCGCTGTTCTACTACCTGCCCAAAGTCCACAAAGACCAAAAGAACCCACCCGGCAGCCCAATCATTGCCAGCATCCACTCCCTGACATCGAACCTGTCACAGTATGTGGACATCATCCTACAGCCATACGTCCAAGCGCTACCCTCGTACACCAGGGACACCACAGATTTTATTAATTCCATCCTCGATGTAAAGTGGGAAAACCACTACAGCCTTCTCACTATGGACATAACCTCCTTGTACACCATCATTGACCACCTGGGCATTGCCTCAGTATCCCATTTCCTTCAAAGCGATTCCACTATGCCATCGCTCCAGCGCCAATTCATCCTGGACAGCATCCTTTTCATCCTGCAGAACAATACGTTCCAATTCAACGCCAGCATCTACCACCAGTGCTGCAGCACAGCGATGGGGAGCCAATTCGCACCTAGTCTCGCTAACCTCTTTATGGGACACTTTGAAGAGACTGTACTGTACAAACATGAACTGTTTAAACATTGCATACTGTACAAAAAAGATACATGGATGACATCATTTGGGACAGCTCCAAAGAAAACCTCAACAGTTTCCTGACTTCCCTAAATGACAACTTCTGGAACATCCAATTCACCTCTAACCACTCAGAGGAGTACATCGAATACCTGGATATAATTGTCTACCACACCGAGGACAACCAGGTCCAAACCAAGACCGACTTCAAGTCAGTAGATGGGAATAGCTACCTCAACTATGACAGCTGCCATTTCAAAAAAATGGACACAGAACATCCCCTTCGGTCAGTACAAGAGAATCAAAAGAAATTGCACCGAACCCTCAGATTTCGTGAACCAAAGTAAAATCCTGGACCAGCGCTTCAAATCCAAAGGCTACCCCACCTCACTCATCAACCAGAGCAAGCTCAAGGCAAGCAAATTCTCACAAAAAGAGTGCCTGAAACTTAAGGTCATCACCAATGACCCACCTGAGCAAACCCACTCCTTCAACTTCATCACTACCTACAATGATGACCACAAACTCATCAAAAAGATCATCACTGACCACTGGAATACTCTCCTGCTGGACCCCTTTCTCAAAGACATTCTGCCACCCAGACCTAACATCACTTTCAGAAAGAAAGGTCCCTCAAAAATATGCTGGCACCCAGCAAGCTAAAAGCACCGAAGAAACAGACCACCCTGCTCGACACCCCACCTGTCACCGCCTCCTACAGGTGCAGAAAACCCCTTTGCAAATGCTGCAACAACATTGCAAACAAATGCACCAAATTCACCTGCAGGATCACCAACATCACCTACCCCATCAAGTGATCTACCTCCTTGAGTGCCCCTGTGGTCTTCAGTACATCGGGCGTACCATACAACCACTGAATCAACGTATTAACAAGAACAGATCCAATGTCACCAAGTGACAGTGTCTCCAGACATGCAGCGGAAAAACACAGAAGCTATTGCAGGTACCACACCATCACACCTATTGAACACATCTCCGCTGACACTGCCCAACGCTTCGCAATGCTGAGAAAACGCGAAAACTTCTGGATTTTCACCCTTAAGACTTTGACACCCTCGGGTTTGAATGAGTACATCGAAAATGTCACTTAATTCATATCCCCACCCACTGCTGCCCTAATGCCAGTCTACCCACTGATGACAGTTTGCCCACCCTGATCCCTCCACGAGATGCCATCCCGATGCCGCCGCCCGCTGCCACCCCGATGACATCCTGATGATACCACCGGCACCACCCGATGACCACGCTACCTGCCCGACGCCACTACCCGATGACCCCGCCTGCCTCACCGATGCCAGCCAAAGACAAGCTATGAGGTCCCGATGACATCATGACAGCCGCACCAGATGCCTCCTCACTGCGGGACAAGATGACACTGAACCGCCGCAGAAGCCACCTGTCTCTTCCCTCCCCTCTACTTCTTCCTTCCCTTACTGGTATTCATAGCTCCTCTATGAAAATGGTCACTTATATTTCTTGTTTTATTTCCAGGTGTGATCCAGACCCTGATGACCGACCCCGATGACCACCAGATCGGACGACAGCCTGACCGGACGATGTTAAAGTCGGACACCGGCAACCTGACAGCGTTACAAACCTTCTTCCTGATTGGTCACCACCACACCCTGACGGAACGTGATTGGTCGGATTCTTCAAAAAAGAATTGCCGCCGATGCCTCTAGGAACTCTCCAAAGAGGAAATATAAACGTCTGTACCCTGATTGGTCGCCACCCGAACCTGCCCAGCAGCGATTGGTCGAATTCTTCAAAAAAGACTTGCTACTGATGCCTCTAGGAATCTACCAAAGAGGAAATATATGTCCCAACCCCGATTGGTCGCCGCCCAGACCTGCCCAGCAGCGATTGGTTGACATTTTTGAACGATATCCTGCCGCCACCAGCGGCAAAGACTTGCAACCCGAACTCATACTTCCCCTCTCTGATTGGCTCACTCGACATCCAGAACAGCCAATCAGAATTAAGCCTACCATCCCCATGTTTGGATGACATCCCCTCACTGACTTTTTCCCATGACAGCATAACTGTACAAAGCTATGTACGGCACGTTCCTGATTGGTTGCCCCCATACCATCCAGCAGCGAGCGACCAATCAGCTTCAAGAGGCCCGTCTCCATTCATACCCACCGCGGCAACCCTGCACAGAGATGACAGCCTCCTCCCACTGCCTCCTGATTGGTCCCACGGACAACGGCAGCCTTGTGATTGGTCGCCACTATGGACACTTCACGCGGTTCATTTAAACCACCTAAATACCCCTAAAAGACTATGTTATCTATATTTATGTAATGTTTTACATGGTTTTCATGCTCACCACCTGCAATTGAGAAAGGGAGCTGTGACTACAGAAACGCGTCTTGCACTAAGCTTTTTTATTTTCTTTGATTTGATTTCTTTATGCTGTAAAAAATAAATCAATTACTCTATACCCTATACCCACGACTTCGGGTTACTTCCTTGGGAGCGCCACCGCATATTTTTCCTGCTCTTCTGTATCATATCGTAACGGTAGAATAGACTGAGGCTATCCAATTAGCCCAGCGGGTTTGAAATTTGTGATGTGTACCGTTCCCCAAAGCTATAGTACGTTCATAGGTGCAAGTTACGCTCAATTTATTTACTACTTCTGCAATGGAGGGCACATTGGGAGACTTCCATTCTTTAGTGAGTGTTATCTTGGCAACAACACAGGCAATGCTGGTCAACTTGCTCAGTTTTGGGGGAATAGAGTGCATATTAATAAGAAGCAAAACAAACTGGGGGGACCAGGGAGTCTGTATGTGTAACACTTCCTCCAAGAGGGTTCTGCAGTCCGACCAATAAGTAGCATCAACTGGGCAGTCCCACAGTACATGTAAAAGGCTACCTGTGTTACCACAATTCCGCCAACAAAGGGTCAGGATATATAAGTGACAATCTCTCAGGAGTATAGTACCATTGTAGAGTGGTTTTAGTCAGGGACTCCACATGGGAGACACATTGGAAAGCTTTGTGTGCCATCTGGAATGCCTGTTTCCAATCTTGGTCATCTAGAATAACACCTAAAGATTTTTCCCAGGTGCGGAAAGGGTGTGATTTGTAAAAACTAGTAGAGTGTGTGAAAGTAGCATATATCATACTCAGTCCTTTTAGGTTACTGTTTAAAAAAACAAGCCTTGCAGGGTGAGGACGAACACCTGAAGGGGTGAAGGTATTAAGAAAATGCCTAATCTGCAGATACATGTAGAAATCTCGCTTAGGTATGTGATATTTTAACTGTAAGGCTTGGAATGTCATTAGTTGTCCTGTGTCGTATAAATGTCTAACATGGGTAATAACGTGAGGGGGAGGGAGTATTATATGACAACACTATCAGCAGCTGCTGCTGCTTTTAGTTATTTTAACCACGTAATATATGAAGCCTTAATAATAGGGTTATGAAGTGGAAGCAGGGAGACGGAGTCCCCAACAGGGTGAAGCAAAGCATCCGAACTTTGGTATGGGGACATATACGCATGTTCAATGTGTACCCAAGGCGTTTCTAGGCAACCCTTCCACCAGCCACGCAGCGAGCTAACCAAGGTAGCTACATAGTAAGCATAAAGTGCTGGCTGACTTATTCTTTGTCTGTATTGCACATACGGGGGAGTGGCTACCTCCATGTTGGCCTTGCACCCCACCCACCTCTATCAGGTGTGTATATAAGGTGTCTTGGATGTTCCAGACCCTGCCATGCTTACTGAACTGTTCACACAGAGGCATATTCACAGTGTAGGGTCCGTCCCAAGGAGGCCACCTTATCGCGGTGGGACGGTCTAAGCTATTTGACCGCCGGCGGAGACAAATTTGCGAGCTAAGTGCCTCACTATTTCATAGTTTCACATTTGCATCTATTACACCATAGCTATATAGCTCTCCATGTTTTAACTGCATATTCATGTTGCACCTATATCTTTGTGCTGGCAGTGTGCTGCTGCATTCTTCTGTTGCTGTATATCTAGCCTAGTAGCGTGCACCTGTAGGCCAGGTCCATATAATAGTTTGGTATCAACTAAAGTGCTGGCTGACTTATTCTTTGTCTGTATTGCACATACGGGGGAGTGGCTACCTCCATGTTGGCCTTGCACCCCACCCACCTCTATCAGGTGTGTATATAAGGTGTCTTGGATTTTCCAGACCCTGCCATGCTTACTGAACTGTTCACACAGAGGCATATTCTCAGTGTAGGGTCCGTCCCAAGGAGGCCACCTTATCGCGGTGGGACGGTCCAAGCTATTTGACCGCCGGCGGAGACAAATTTGCGAGCTAAGTGCCTCACTATTTCATAGTTTCACATTTGCATCTATTACACCATAGCTGTATAACTCTCCATGTTTTAACTGCATATTCATGTTGCACCTATATCTTTGTGCTGGCAGTGTGCTGCTGCATTCTTCTGTTGCTACATAGTAAGCATGAAGATCTGGCATGAAGACCACCTGCTTCTTTTGCTTTCATTAGGATAGAGCCTGCCAATCTCGGCTTCTTGCCCGACCACACAAACTTGGTTAGTATCGCTTGGGCTGCTGAAAAGAAAGAATTAGGAACAGTGATGGGCAGAGTTCTGTAAAGATATAGGAATCTCGGGAGTAGAAACATTTTAAAAGTGACAACTCGTCCCACCCAGGAGATATATTGGGCTAGTCTCTGTTTCTTCTGCTATTAATTTTGGGAAGGGTTCATAGTTGAGTTTGAATAGGAGTTTATGAGGGGAGGCTAGTTTGATACCTAAATATGTTACGTCTGAAGTGCGCCAATCAAAAGGGTATGTATGTTTGAAAAGTCGTAATGTCTGTTCGGTCATGACGAGAGGTAAGGCCTGTGTTTTTGAGGCGTTACGATGGTAATACGACAGTGTGCCAAAATTGTGAATTATGTCTAAGGCAGCAGGAGCTGAAACAAGGGGCTTAGCAAGAGGGAGGATAATGATATCCGCATATAGGGAAATGAGGTGGGTTTTATTCCCAATTGTAACCCCGGATATTTCGGCACTAGAGCGGATGCGCCAGGGGTTCTAAATACTGTTGAGCGGCATAGGCCATATTCGAATTCGCGAATATATGGACGAATATTCGTCATATATTCACGAATATTCGCGTTTTATTTTCGCATAAGCGAGAAAAATTCGCGAATGCGAAAATTAGCATGTGCGAAAATTAGCATATACAAAATCAGTGTAAGCGAAAATTTGCATATGCGAAAATTAGCATATGCAAATTTTCGTATATGCGAAAATTCGCGCAGTATTATTAGAGCCTTCTTTACACCACACAAGCTGGAAGCAGAGAGGGATGATCACTGTGATGTGTACTGTGAAAAAAAAATTTAAAAAAAAAAAACAAAAATAAACGAATATTCGTAATTACAAATATATAGTGCTATATTCGCGAATATTCACGAATTTGCGATATTCGCGAATAAAATTAGCATTGCGAATATTCGTGAGCAACACTAGTTCTAAACATAAAATGAAAATGAGAGGGGATAGAGGGCACCCCTGCCTCGTGCCATTAGTAATGTTTAAAAGAGCGGACAGAGCAGACAGTATTGGAGAATACTATAGCTGTGGGGCAGACATAGAGTGACATAATTGCTTGCATGATGGGGCCATGAAAGCCCAAATGCCGCAACACCGAGAAGGCATACGACCAGCGAAGCCTGTCAAATTCCTTTTTGGCATCCAGTGCAAGTACCAAGGCAGGGGTGCAGGTTCTCACAATATGGTAAAAAATGTTTAACAGGTGTCTAGTGTTGTCCGCTGCCTGTCGGCCTGGCACAAAGCCAGACTGATCAGCGTTAATCAAAGAGGGCAACACCGTCGCCAAGCGAGAGGCAATTAATTTAGCAAAAATTTTTAGATCTTGGTTGAGTAGTGAGATCGGCCTATAATTTTGGGGAATATCTTGAGATTTCCATGGTTTGGGGAGCGTTACTATCAAAGCCTGAAGGTTTTCTTTAGGGAAAGCCCCTCTGATAAGGGCGTTTGACAAAAATTCCGAAGATATGGAGATATGATATCACAAAAGGTTTTATAATATAAATTAATAAACCCATTTGGTCCTGGGGCCTTTTGGGATGGGATCGATTTAATCGTTTTCACTACCTCGGCTAGTGAAATGGGGAGATTGAGTGTTTCCCGCTGTTGCTCAGTAAGCTTTGGTAGGTGAAGACCAGAAAGAAAAGAGTCTATGGACTCACTCTTCTAGTCGTAGCGGGGAGGGGATGGAATCTTGTAGATTATACAATGAGGAGTAGAAAGCCTGGAAACAGTCAGCTATCCCTTCAGGTGTATAACAAGTGGAGCCAGAGGTAGGGTGTATTAAGTGTGCAATGCGGGACTTGGTATGTCTGGATTTTAAACGAGACGCCAACAGCTTCCCTGCCTTGTCATTTTGTGAGTCGAATTTTGTTTTTGTTCTTCTAAGGTTTTTCTCATATTGGAATAAGAGAAGACCTCCAAGTTCCTGACGGTGAGTGGAGATCTGAGATGCTAAGTCAGGCGATGGGCAGGATTTGTTTTGTGACTCTAAAGCTCTCAGCTCATTTAAAACCTCATCTAAACTTGCCTCCCTCTTATTTTTGCTAAGGAATCCGTAGTTAAAGGGTACCTCTCATCAAATAAACTTTTGATATATTTTAGATTAATGAATGTTGAATAACTTTCCAATAGCATGTTAATGAAAAATATGCTTCTTTCTATTGTATTTTTCCCGATCGGTCCTGTCAGCAAGCATTTCTGACTCATGCTGGAGTCCTAAACACTCAGAGCTGCCAGCCTGCTTTGTTCACAGCCAAACAGGCTGTGAACAAAGCAGGCTGGCAGCTCTGAGTGTTCTCCTTTGTGAACAAAGCAGACTGGCAGCTCGTAGTGTTTAGGACTCCAGCAGGAGTCTGAAATGCTTGCTGCCAGGACTGGTAGGGAGACCCCTAGTGGTCATTTCTTCAAAGTGGAAAATTAAATAGAAAGAAGCATATTTTTTAATAACATGCAATTGTAAAGTTATTCTGCATACATTAATCTATAATATATCAAAATTTTTTTTTGATAAGAGGTACCCTTTAATGAAAAAAAAACCTCATATAGGCTTTGTGGCAATTCCACAGGGTAAAAGTGTCAACTTCAGGGGACATGTTAGCGAAAAAGTAGTCCGTAAGGTCCTTCCGTAATTGCTGGACATGCTCTGGGTGGGACAGTAAAAAGGGGCTAGCTCTCCATAGTTAAGTAGGAGAAGTGTTAAAGTTTTCCCGCAGTGATATGGATATAGCCGCATGGTCTGACCACTTGATGGTTTCAATGGTAGACGTTAATAGTAGAGGAAGCAGAGAACGTCCCACTAGGAACATGTCCAGCCGGGAGTACGTGTTGTGGGTCAGAGAGTGATGAGTGAAATCTCTTTCGGCTGGATATTTTATACGCCACGTGTCATAAATTTCTTCAGACCATGGCAGGTGGGCCAGTGAATGGGGGGACACCCGAGCTGTGGAAGTGGAATCCAGAGATGGGGACCCTTTTTTATGCGATTGGCAATTTGTAATGTGGACCGGAGGAAGCAGTGTTGGCCCAAATTGGGTGCATACAGTGCCACTAGGGTATACGGTATGTGATTTATAGTGCAGGAAAGGATTATGTAGCGCCCCCGAGGGTCGCAAACTACATCAGTCATGGTAAAGGCCGCCGTGTTCCTAATCGCCAACATCACTCCTCCTTTGGGAAAAAAGGCAGTTCAAGTGTCTTTTATTCGGCCTTTCATCGGCCCCTTTGGTGCTTTACAAAACTACTGAAACCAGTAGTTGCCTCTCTTCGAAGTAACAGGGTTCATCTTCTAATTTACTTAGATGACATCCTTCTTTTGCTCCACATGAACTGGAGACTCTCTCTCCTGACTCATCTGGGCTTTCTCAATTACAAGAAATCAGTTCTTTTTCCATCTCAAGAACTAGAATTCCTAGGCTTCATGATAAATACTCAATTGACCACTTTGAGCCTTCCTCCCAGAAGATTAAAACTATTTGGAAAGATTTGCAAAGTTCTCCGCAAAGATCTAATCTCTTTGAGGAGAATAGCTCGAATTGTGGGTCTCCTTTCAGCTTCCTTTCAAGCCATTTTTCCTGCTCCTCTTCATTACAGAGCTCTCCAATGCTTCAAGATTCGCCATTTAAGGGACAGTCTCGGTTATTCAGACGAGATTCATCTCTCCTCAGAAGCCAAAGAACTTCTTTGGTGGCTTGCTCACATAGAATCCTGGAACGGGAAAGCAATAATTAATCCAAACCCATATATTGTTATAGAATCAGAGGCGGCTATCTGGATGGGGTGCTCATTGCGGTTCCCTGTCTACTGGAGGGAAATGGTCTCCATCGGAGTCCCATCTTCACATAAATTGCCTAGAATTACTAGCGGGATTCTTGGCCTTAAAGAGTTTTGCAAAAAACTCCTCCCATTGTTGTATCATCCACCAACATATCAGCTGTGAATACATCAATCATTTGGGAGGTACAACCTCCAAACTTCTTGCCGATTGTGTCAAAGATTTTTGGCATTTCTGACTAGACAAGAATATGGTCCTGAAAGCAGAATACTTTCCAGGAATTTCAAACTCCACAGCGGACTGGTACTCCTGCTATCTGACAGATTCCAGCGATTGGAGACTTCATCCTCTAATCTTCCAAGCAATTAATCTATTATGGGGTCCTCTACATATGGACCTCTTTCACTTCTCATCTCAACACTCAACTTCCTCTCTTCTTCAGCTGGTGTCCAGATCCAGAGGCATATGGTGTAGGCGCCTTCATTCAATTTTGGCCTCGGAAGATACTCTATGCCTTTCTATCTCTTTCCGCGGGTTCTTTTCCAAACCTCCATTCAGAAATCCACGATGGTTCTAATCACTCAACATTAGTTTCCTCCAATTTTAAATCTTCCCACGTCTCCTTCCTCCCATTCCCGATCTTCTTCTGGACCCTCAGGGGAACTATCATCCTTTAATTCTATCCGAACAGTTACCTCTGGTCGCTTGATTGATCTCAGGTCGACAAGATCGGAACTTCAATTTTCTAAATCAACTCAAGACATCCTTTCTGATGCCTGGGCCCCGGGTACCAGATCAGCTAACCGATCGGCCTGGAGACTTTGGATTCATTGGTGTGATCAATGGGATTTGGATCCCTAACAAGCAATTATATCTCACATCTAAAATTTCCTATGTGCATCCTATAACGATGGTAAAGCCTATAGAACCATTAATCTCTATCGTTCAGCGATTTCTTCCAGACATTTTCCTATAGATTCCATTCCCATTGGTAGACATCCTTTAGTTTGCCAATTAACCCCTTAAGGACCCAGCCAATTTTCAGTGTAGGACCGGCCATTTTTTGCACATCTGACCACTGTCACTTTAAGCATTAATAACTCTGGGATGCTTTTACCTTTCATTCTGATTTCGAGATTGTTTTTATGTGACATATTCTACTTTATGTTAGTGGTAAAATTTTGTCGATACTTGCATCACCGGAATCGTCGCAAATCACCGGTGTGAATTTATGTGCATTTGCGCGGGGTGCATGTTGATCGATATCAGCAGTCACTCAGGTCTGGTCCCCTCCCGGCACGCGGAGGGGACCGAAATTCCCACGGGCGTACAAGTATATCCTGGGTCCATAAATACCAGGGTGTCAGGATGTACCCGTACGCCCTGGATCCTTAACTGGTTAAAGGCATTCTTTTCCGTAGACCTCCTTTACCTAAATATAATTCCACTTGGGAAGTCAATATTATTCTAGATACCGTATGTTCATTTCATGAGAGGACAATGATTTATCATTAAAACTTCTCTCTTTTAAAAATTTACAGTTCTCCTCTGCCTTATTTCTGTCAAACGCGCATCCGATGTCAGATCTAGATATATCTCGCAGACAATTTACTCCCCAAGTAGTTATCTTCTCCATATTTCGTCGTACTAAAACAAACCTTCAGTCGGTCTTTTATCCTTCCTTTCCACACCATGAAAAACTCTGTGTGGTTCGTTGTTTTTGCTCTTATGAAACCAGAATGGAACCTCTCAGAATTCCTTCTTTTTCCCAACTGTTGATTTCTTTTTGCAAACCTCAAGCTCCTGTCTCTTCACCAACTCTTGCTAGATGGGTTAGACAAACTATGAGTTTGGCAGGCATATATATCTCGAAATTTGGTGCCCATTCTACTGGGGGAGTTGTTTCTACCAAACTATTCCAATAGGGAGCTTCCCTTTCAGATTTTATGAAAGCTGCCAACTGGTCTTCTGATTCTACTTTTAAAACTTTCTATTTTAATCCAGAATCTCATGTCTCTATGCCCTTATTGTAATTTAATTTTAATGACTATATTATTCTTTGTTATATATGTATTTTATATTTATGACTAGCTTTAAACTAGCATAATATGAGCATCTTGTCTTGCCTTAAAATTGGAATTTTAAAAATTGAAATTTTCCTATTCTGGGTGACAGAAAATTTGAATTTTATTTAAGACAAGACGCAAGTATTATCCCTCCCTAGACCAATCCCTAGAATTCTTTTATTTTCTTTTTAATTTGACAGCTCAACAATAATCCTCTTCTCAACTCATCCTTCCGGTCTATAATCCATTATTGATTGGCTATATCGCAGGATGTTGTTTCTCTTCATTCTCCACAGAAGTCTCATCTTCAGTTTCTTCAAATTGATCCTCTCATCTGATGTTTCAGCGCAAAGAAGGAGGAAGTTACCTGGGCAACAGTTACCTATATTACCTATCCTGGGATCTGATTGGTTACTGTTATGGGACAGCATACTAGGTTGCATCCTAGGTTACATGCTTGTATACACTGTTTATGTTAAACTTTTTCTTGAATATATACAGTACTTATTTGCTGCTGAGTTCAGTAAAAGAAGTTTATAGGTTAATACTCGCGACTTGTCTTTAATAAAATCCAAATTTTCCGTCACCCAGGATTGGAAAATTTCCAATTATAAGAAGAGAAATAAAATCTGTAAAAAAGAAATAAAACTAGCAAAAATTGCAGCAGAGAGAATAATTGCCATAGAAAGTAAAAAGAACCTCAAATATTCTTCACCTACATAAATGATAAGTAATTTTAAACTGAAAATGTTGGCCCCTTAAGAAATAATATGGGGTAATGGTGGAGGAGTATGAGGAAAAGGCCAGTCTACTAAATGAACACTCTACTGTATATACTAATGAAAATTCAATGTTAGATAACAGGGGAGGGAACAAAGTAAATTCTCCTGCAAATCTCACCTTTTTAAACAAAGAAAAAGTGCGGTGCGGCATCCATCCCAGGGTTTTGCAAGAATTAAGTACCGTGATAGACAGACCCTTATTTCTCTTATTTAAATTTTCTAAAATAACAGGGATTGTTATTGGAGCTTAGCAAATGTGGTACCAATATGGTTCTGGAAAACTATAGGCCTTTAAGTTTAACTTCTGTTGTGGGTAAGAGTTTTTATTTTTTTTATTTTTTTTAAGAGATGCTATTCTGGAATATCTTAATGAAAAGAACCTTCTGACACATCAACATGGGTTTATGCGGGATCGGTCCTGTCAGCCTAATCTGATCAGCTTCTATGAGGAGGTCAGTTATAGATTGGTCCAGGGTGAAGCTGTGGATGTTTTATATCTAGACTTTTCTAAGGCGTTTGATACTGTGCCACACAAAAGGTTAGTACATAAAATGAGGATGCTGTGACTGGGGGAGGACATATGTAAATGGGTTAGCAACTGGATTAGTGACAGGAAGCAGAGGGTGGGTATCAATTGAACTTACACTGGTTGGGTAACAGTTACTAATGGGGTACCACAGAGGTCAAAACTGGCCCCATTTCTGTTCAATACGTTTATGAATGACCTTGTAGAGGGATTACAAAATAGAATTTCTATATTTGCAGATGGCACCAAACTAGGTAGGGTGATTACCACAGAGAAGGATAACATAAGCTTGAAGCTGGAGGATTGTGCAAAGACATGGCAAATTAAGTTTAACATGGAAAAATGGGCCAAAAAAACTAAATGTACAATTATGTGTTAAATAATAAGACATTAGGTAAAACTACCGAAAAAGACTTGGGGGTACTGGTGGACAGTAAACTACTTTCGTGATCAGTGCCAGGCAGCGGCTGCCAAGGCTAACAAAGTCATTGGATGTATCAAGAGGGGCATAGAGGCACATGAGAAGAACATTTTTTTGCCTCTGTATAAATCACAGACCACATATGGAGTATTGTGTCCAATTCTGGGCACCTGTATAGAAAAAGGACAAGGCTGAACTGGGGAGGGTGCAGAGGAGGCCGACAAAGAGAATTGATGGTATGAGAGGATTACAGTACCAAGACAGGTTATCAAGCTTGGGGTTATTTAGTTTAGTGGCAATTTGATTATTATGTACAAATATATGAATGGACAGTACAGAGATCTTTCTAGTGATCCTTTTATACATAGGCCGGTAACCATGACAAGGGGGCATCCTCTATGTCTAGAGGAAAGAAGGTTTCACCATGATCACAGAAGAGATTCTTTACTGTAAGAGTAATGAGACTATGGAACTCTCTGTCACATGATGTTGTGATGTCTGACTCAATAAACAAGTTCAAGGGGGGCCTGGATGATTTCTAGAGAGTAATAATATTAAAGGTTATGGATACTAGATTTGTGTGTATAGAATGTTGATCCAGGGATTTATTCTGATTGCCATATTGGGGTTGGGAAGGAATTTTCCCTCTGTCATGGGCAATTGGCCTTACTCTAGAACAACACAGTAGGGTTTTAAGTTTAACTCAACGGATTCTTGTCTTTTTTCAACCTTACAAACTATGTTACAAATTGGCATGACTATTTTCCTTACAAGCAGAGCAATTCAAATTTAGAAAAATGCAAAATTTTTCATTACATTTTGTAATTTTTCACAAATAAAAAGATGCAAGTATCGAAGAAAAATTATCACTTTCTCAAAGTAGAACATGTCACGAAAAAAATCTCAGAATCAAATTCATAAGTAAGAGCATCTCAGATTTATTAATGCATAAAATGACAGAGATCAGATTTGCTAAATTTGGCCGTTTCCCTAACCCCTCACAACGCAGGATGTAAATGTACTTCCTGGTGAGGTGGTACTTAAGGAAAAATAAAAAAAGTGAAAAATTCCCTCCCCCCAATAAAAATGTAAATTGTCCAATTTTCCCCATCTCACCCTCAAAGTGTAAAAACTATTTTTTAACTCCTTGGGTAAGGAGGGCCTATGGATACGCCCTCGCGTCCTGTCATTTAAGGATGGAGGGCGAACCTGTATGCCCTCCGCATTTCCGGTCACCGGACCCAGATGACTGCTGATATCTATCAGCAGGCATCCCGTGGCAATGCCTAGGGGGGTCCTGAGACCCCCCATGTCGTCCGATCCGGGCCAATCGGGTCACCGGTGACCCGATCGCCGGGAAAATAAGAATGATCGGAGCTGTCAGAGACATCTCTGACCATCCTAAAAGATAGGAGCGAGGTGGCAGTGCTACCACCTCCTCCTATCCCCTGCCATTGGTCTATAAGGCTGACGACCAATGGCAGGAGTGGGCAGGAGGGGTTAGAGTTCATTTCCCCCACTCTGCCCGCCGATCAAAGTCCAGGCAGAGCAGGGGGGGGGGGGGGGGGAGACACGAGCGGCGAGGGGGGGGGGGGGGGGGAGCATGGCCATCTCCGAGTACCGGCGGTATCTCCGAGTAGCGGCGGACGGAAAGTGCGGCGGTGGAGAAGGCTGCAGTGAAGATCGCGGAAAGTGATCTTCACTGTGGCCTTGTAAAAGCTACAAATCTACCACTCACAGCATGCCCAGACATTCCAAAGGCTGCCTGGGCCTGCTGGGAGTGGTAGTTTTGCAACATCTGGAGGGCCACAGTTTGGAGACCACTATGTAGGGGTCTCTAAACTGTAGTCCTCCAGATGTTGCAAAACTACAGCTTTCAGCATGCACTGACTGTCTGGGCATGCTGGGAGTTGTAGTTTTCCAACATCTGAAGTAGCACCGTTTGGAGACCACTATACGGTGGTCTCCAAACTGTAGCCCTCCAGATGTTGCAAAACTACAATTCCCAGCATGGCCAGACAGTCAGGGATGCTGGGCATGTAGTTCTACAATATCTGGCCCTTCAGATGTTGCAGAACTACAACTCCCAGCATGCCTGGAGTTGTAGTTTTTCAACATCTGGAGGGCTACAGTTTGGAGAATACTACTTAGCGGTCTCCAAACTGTTCTTCCCCAGTTGTTGCATAACTACAGCAACTAGCAGGCCCAGACTGTCCAGGCATGCTGGGAGTTGTAGTTCTGCAACATCTGAAGGGCCAGACATTGCAGAACTACACGCCCCGCATCCCTGACTGTCTGGCCATGCTGGGAATTTTTGCAAAAGCTGTCGGCACACTGGTTGGGAAACACTGAGCTAGAGTCTGTTTCCAAACTCAGTGATTCCAACCAGTGTGCCTTCAACTCCCAGAATGCACTGACAGACCGTACATGCTGGGAGTTGTAGTTTTGCAACAGCTGGAGGCACACGGGTTGGAATCACTGAGCTAGAGTCTGTTTCTTAACTCGGTGGTTCCCCACCAGTGTGCCTACAGCCGTTGCAAAACTACAACTCCCAGCATGTATGGAATGTCAGTGCATTCTGGGAGTTGTAGTTTTGCCACAGCTGAAGTTTTACCCCTTATGAAAAGGTAAATTTGGGGGATACACCAGCAGGTTAGTGTAACAAAATTAAAATGTTTACACTAACATGCTGGTATTGCCTTATACTTTTCATTTTCACAAGAGGTAAAAAGAGAAAAAGACCCCCAAAATCTCTAACGCAATTTCTTCCGAGTACGGAAATACCCCATATGTGGACGTAAAATGCTCTGCGGACGAACTACATGGCTGAGGAATGAGAGAGCACCATGTACATTTGAGGCCTAAATTGGTGATTTGCACAGGGGTGGCTGGTAGTAACAGCGGTCCTGACATGAACTCAAAAAATGAAAAAAAAACCACATGTGACCACATTTTGGAAACTACACCCCTCACAGAACATAACAAGGGGTATAGTGAGCCTTAACAACCCACAGGACTAACAAATTTTTGTTAAAGTTGGACATGAAAATAAAAAATTAGTTTTTTTCCCCTGAAATGCTGGTGTTACCCCAAATTTTTCATTTTCACAAGGGGTATTAGGAAAAAATCCACCCAAAATTTTTAACACCATTTTTACTGAGTAAGAACATACCCCATATGTGGATGTAAAGTGCTCTGCCGGCGAACTACAATGCTCAGACGAGAAGGAGCGCCACTGGGCTTTTTGAGAGAGCATTAGGCTGGAATTGAAGGCTATGTGCGTTTACAAAGCCGCCATGGTGCCGAAACAGTGGACCCACTCCACATGTGACCCCATTTTGGAAACTACACCCCTCACAGAATTTAATAAGGGGTGCAGTGAATATTTACACCCTACTGGCGTTTGACAGATCTTTGGAACAGTGGGCTGTGCAAATGAAAAATTACATTTTTCATTTTTACTGACGACTGTTGGGGGGAGGGGGGTTGTCCACTGTACTGGCACCACGGGGGGCTTTGTAAACGCACATGGCCCCCGACTTCCATTCCAAACAAATTCTCTCTTTAAAGGCTCAATAGCGCTCCTTCTCTTCTGAGCACTTTACATCCACATATGGGGTAATTCCATACTCAGAAGAAATTGGGTTACACATTTTTGGGGGCTTTTTCTCCTATTAACCCTTGTGAAACTGAAAAATTTGGGGTAACACCAGCATTTTATTGAAAAAAATATTTTTATTTTCACGTCCCAAGCACCTGTGGGGTGTTAAGGCTCAATATACTCCTTGTTACGTTTCTTGAGGGGAGTAGTTTCCAAAATTGTATGTGATGTGTATTTTTTTATACTGTTCTGGCATCATGGGGGCTTCCTAAATTCGATATGCCCCCCATAAACCATTTCAGAAAAATTCGCTCTCCAAAAGCCCAATGTCACTCCTTCCCTTCTGAGCCCTCTAGTGCGCCCACAGACCACTATATATCCACATATGAGGTATTTCCTTACTCGAGAGAAATGGGGTTACAAATTTTGTAGGGAATTTATTCCTATTAATCCTTGTGAAAATGAAAAGTTCTGGGTAACACCAGCATTTGTGTTAAAAAAATCAAATTTTTCATTTTCACGTCCCACTATAACGAAAGTTCGTCAATCACCTGTGGGGTGTTAAGGCTCACTAATCCCCTTGTTATGTTCCTTGAGGGATGTAGTATCCAAAATTGTATGCCATGTGTTTTTTTTGTTTTTTTACTGTTCTGGCATCATGGGGGCTTCCTAAATGCGACATGCCCCCCAAAAACCATTTCAGCAAAATTAGCTCTCCAAAACCCCATTGTCGTTCCTTCCCTTCTGAGCCCTCTAGTGCACCCACAAAGCACTTTACATCCACATAGGACATATTTTCTTACTCAAGAGAAAATTACTTGCAAGTTTTGGGGGGCCTTTTTACCTTTTACCCCTTGTAAAAATGAAAAAAAAAATGGGGCTCCAATAACATTTTAGTGTAAAAAAAAAAAAATTTAGATTTTGATTTTTCTCCTCCATTTTGCTGCTATTCCTGTGAAACACCTAAACGGTTAAACTTTTTGAATGTCATTTTGAATACTTTGAGGGGTGCAGTTTTCATAATGGGGTCCATTATAGGGAATTTCCAACATAAAGACCTTCAAATTCACTTCTAAACTTAACTGGTCCCTGAAAAATTCAGATTTTGAAATTTTCGGGAAAAATTGGAAAATTGCTGCTATACTTTGAAGCCCTCGAATGTCTTCAAAAAGTTAAAACATGTCAACTTTATGATGCAAACATAATTTAGACATATTGTATATGTGAATCAATATGTAATTTATTTGACATGTCCCTTTTCCTTACAAGCAGAGTGCTTCAAAGTAAGAAAAATGCAACATTTTCAAATTTTTCCAAGTATCGACATAAATTTACACTAAAATAAAGTAGAATATGTCACGAAAGGAAAATCTCGTAATCAAATTTATAAGTAAAAGCATCCCAGAGTTATTCATGCATAAACTGATAGTGGTCAGATTTGCAAAAAATGCTCCTGTCCTTAGGGTTATAATGGGCTCCGTCCCCAAGGGGTTAAAACATATTTGGTATCGCTGCGTGCGTAAATATGAACTATTAAAATATGTTAATGATACTGTATGGTGAACGGTGAAGTCCAAAATTACAGCTTTTTTTTTTTTATAACATTTTATTCCCAAAAATTGATAAATTTATTAAAAGTTTGATATATGCAAATATGGTATCAATAAAAAGTGGAAATTGAGGCTCAGGGTCAATGAATATTGGATTAAGATAGGTTTATTGAGTAATATATGTAGGTATACATATAAATATGAAGTATGTGCCGAACCTCGAAAAAAGGAAAACGTAAAAATAAAATTGTAATTAAGGCCAAAATGGGCTGAGTCCTTAAGGGGTTAAAGGGGTGCTCCGGGGAAGAAAAATTAAAATGACCCAAAGCCACTACAATGCCTGTTCTGTGTCCCCTGTAGTTAGCCATGCAATTTTGCCAGCTCCTGTGGCCTAAATATTATCTCCTAAATATTATTTTTCCTTGCTTGCAGCCGAGACTACGACTCCCAGCAGTCAATGCGGCACAGTGTAATGGCTGCCAGCCAATTGCTCTTACTATCTGTGTGCATCTGTGTTTTTGTTAGCAGCACACACTGAATGACTTTTCTTTCAAACTATCCTTTCCCCCAGTAATAAATCATGCTATGCTCTGAATGGCAGCAGTCAGTGATAAGATCTACAGCAGGAAAAGAGCAGCATTATGTGCTGAGTTGTGACTGAGTATCTTCATAGGAGAAGCTGGCAAGATCCTCACACATGGAGGAGAGGTGTGGCTGTGAAGCCAGAAATCATGTGGTGAGTCTTCCAGGAGAGTGGGGGCTATTCTCACTGCAGGGTTTGCAAAGAGACAAGCAGGATCAGATTATGACGTCTTTCTCTGACTAATGTAAGGGACAGCTGAAAGAGGGAAACTGCTCTATATAACTAATGCAGTGTTTCTCAATTCCAGTCCTCAGGACCCCCTTTCACAGGTGACATAATTAGTCAGTGAATCAGGCATCACCACAATTATATCACCTGTGAAAGACTAAGGAAATCTTGAAAACATGACCTGTTAGGGGGCCCTGAGGACCTAACGCACCAGGACGTACATTTACATCCTATACATGACCGCGAGCATCGGAGCGATGCTCGGGTCATGCGCGGCAGGTTCCAGCTGCTGCCAGGGGCCCGCCGGTAATGGCTGGCATCCTCGATTGTGCGGATGTCCGCCATTAACCCCTCAGATGCCGTGATCAATATAGATCACTGCATCTGCGGCAGTGCGGTCACTAAAATGGATGATAGGATCGCCTGCAGCGATCCGATCATCCAGAACGGCAGATGGAGGTCCCCTCACCTGCCTCCCACAGGTCTGAGTCCTTAAAGAGGTTAAAAGGGAATTCCTGTGAAAAAATTTTTTTCAAATCAACTAGCTCCGGAAGGTTAAATTGTGAAGGACCAATGATGTACCGGCACGTCATGAGTCCACTCCCATTCTATAACGCGGGGCCACGACCATAGCAGGTCGGGCCCAGCCTCTAACAACGGCCGGGACCCTTGGCAAATAGCGCGCGGCACTGATCAGGGTGCCGCACGCTATTAACCCTTTAGACGCAGTGTTCAAAGTTGATTGCCGCATCTAAAGTGAAACTAAAACGTTGCCGGTTAGCTCAGGGAGCTGTTCGGGATCGCCGCGGCAAAATCGCGGCATCCCGAACAGCTTACAGGACAGCCGGAGGGTCCCTTAGCCTTCCTCCTTGCTGTCCGATCTGCGAATGACTGCTCAGAGATTCAGGCATGAGCAGTCAAGCGGCAGAATCATCGATCAATGGTTTCCTATGAGAAACCATTGAACGATGTAAAAGATCAGTGTGTGCAGTGTTATAGGCCCCTAAGTGAAAAAAAAAGTGAAGATCGATCATTTAACCCCTTCCCTAATAAAAGTTTTAATCACCCCCCCTCTTCCCATTTAAAAAAAAAAAAATGTAAAAAAAGAAAAAAAGCGTGTAAATAAAAAAAAAAAATGTATAGGGTCAGAAGAAGACAATTTTAAACATATAAATTTTCCTGCATGTAGTTATGATTTTTTTCATCCAAATCAAACCTACATAAGTAGGGTATTATTTTAATCGTATGGACCTACAGAATAAAAGCGAAGGTGTCATTTTAAAATGTACTGTGTAGAAACGGAAGCCCCCAAAATTACAAAATGGCGTTTATTTTTCAATTGTGTCTCACAATGATTTTTATTTCCGTTTTGCCGTAGATTTATGGATAAAATGACTGATGTCATTACAAAGTAGAATTGGTGGTGCAAAAAATAAGCCATCATATGGATTATTAGGTGCCAAATTGAAAGAGTTATGATTTTTTAAAAGTAAGGAGAAAAAAAAATGCAAGAACTGAAAAACCCCGGGTCCTTAAGGGGTTAAACCGATTTTTTATTTTCTTCTATTTAAAAAAACTCAACCGTTCCAGTTCTTATCAGCTGCTGTATACTACAGAGAAATTTGTAAAGTTCTTTCCAGTCTGACAAAAGCGCTCTCTGCTGATTCCTCTGTCCGTGTCAGGAACAGGAGAGGTTTTCTATGGGGATTTGCTGACAAGAACAGAGGTGTCAGCAGAAAGCACTGTTGTCAGACTGGAAAGAATTCCACAATTTTCTCTACAGTATACAGCAGCTGATAAGTAGTGAAAGGGTTAAGATTTTTTAATTTAAGTAATTAACAGATCTGTTTAAAGGAGATATGCAGTAAAAAAAAAAAAAAAAGAAAAAACTTTTTTCCCTGTGCCCGGGCTGCAAAAAAACAACTCACCTTCCTGCGTTCCCCCATTACGGAAATATCGTGTCCTGTTCCTCCGCAGCTGCAGGTCTTCTGGCTTCTTTAGGCTCAGAAAGTCACAGAGCCGTCAGCGTATCGCCAGCCGTCAGCGTATCACCGGCCGCAGCGATGTCCCGCCTCGGCCGGTGATAGGCTGAGCGCACTGTGACGTAAGGAGCTGGCCAGAGCTCCTTACATGACAGACGCTCTGAGACTTTTCACAAAAAATTGCACGATAAATTAGTGACCACTACACAAAGTGATCTACTTAAGAAAGACACTTCATGGTCAGGAAATGTAAACAGTCTAAATGAAATCATCAAAGAAAAGGCATAGCTACCGGCACTGCTGTGTTAACGGTGATAGGTGTGCACCAGATGGAAAGTATGAAGCATAATTCCTCTCAGGGTGCTACATCCAGAACGAAACAAATTCAATATCCACACAGAAAGAATGGTAGACGGCACTCACCAGGGAAATGCTTAAACTTCTTTATTTGCTTCAACAACCGTGTCACATCAATGGAGCAGTGTCATGCAGGTTACATGGCGGAGATGCTGGGGATACAGTGTGGAGGTAACAGCTGTGTCGTTCTTCCGTACTTCTTCAAACCACCAAGTCTGAAGAAGTACGGAAGTAGGACACAGCTGTTACCTCCACGCTGTATCCCCGGCGTCTCCGCCATGTAACCTGCATGACACCGCTCCAGTGATGTGACACGGTTGTTGAAGCAAATAAAGAAGTTGAAGCATTTCCTTGGTGAGTGCCGTCTACCATTCTTTCTGTGTGAGTCTAAATGAAATGTCGCACGAGGCCAGCCTGCAACAAATTTACATGAAAAAAGCAGTCCAAACCGATTGATAACTGCCCCTCAATGTTCTCAAGTATCTAACATGTTTACAAATGTATAAGATATACAAAGACAACATGTGCATCTTAGAGTTAGTCACCTTAGTGAGGATATCAGTTGGTTTTGTGCCCATGGTCATGGTTCCCTTAGGTTCATCAGAGGTAATTTCATCTTCAGAGTCAGAGTCTTCAACAAGCCACCTCTTTTGAGCCTCAGACATCATTTCCCTACATATAATAATGTAAATAACCAGGTTTATTTTTGTCATTACATTTACACCACTGAACACAAGATAAATACCATAGAAATACAGATAAAACTACCTGATCTGCTTTTCATCTTCCTCCTCCTCCCTCTTCTTCATTTCTTCTTCTGTCTCTCTGTAGACACCTAACATAGACTCAAAGTCCACACTGGCCTGACGTTGGTTTAGCTCTTTCAATTCTTGTAAATTCTCCAAGATATCCATTTCCATTTTGGAGTCCTTTGTCCTATTTTCAAGGACCTAAAATATTTTTGTAATTAGTTTTTTAGATTATTGTAACTAGAGATTGACTATAGAATGTCTAATTTGGTTGACAAAGAGGGGGAATCTACCATTTTACATGTAGTCTTTTTTTTAAACATATCTTTTAATAACATTTTATAAAGTTAACAATTACAAAAATACACAACAATCTTCAACAGACAAGAAGGGCACTTCCCAGCACAGATATTTGATAGAAAGGCACAATATACAGTGTATATACAGTGTATAATATGAAAATTCGGATCAGGCTTGATCACATAAAAGTGGAACATCTGAAGGAACGCAAACCTCTGGAGTTTTTATGTAAACCCCCAGGAAGTTCTTTTCTTTTTGAATTTCCTTTTCGTCTGACCACTGTGTTCTCTGCTGCCATCTCTATGTCAGGAACTGTCCAGAGCAGGATAGGTTTGCTATGGGGATTTGTTCCTGCTTTGGACAGAGGTGGAAGTAGAGAGCACATTTGGTCAGACAGAAAGGAGATTCAAAGAGAAAATAACTTCCTGAGGCACATACAGCAGCTGTTAAGTGCTGGAAGGATTAAGATTTTTGTAATAGAAGTAATTTACAAATATATATATATATATATATATATAGAAAAAATGTTGCCCGGACCTTCCAAGGTAGTGTGATCAATTGTATATAGAAAATAGATTACTGGGTCGTGCTCCAATGAGAATTCAAAACAGTTATTTATTTAAAATATATTTTAATACAGTGCATTACTCCTCACAGGGCCCGTGTGAGAAGAACACATATAATGTATATACAAATACAGACAATCTTTAAAAAAATAAACAAATTTAAAATTAGTTTAAAAAATATATATCACTGGCATATAAGATTGCTCTATATAGGCATAATATAACTCGATCCTATATGTATCCCCACGGTATTAGGATGATACAATATATTTAGATTGCTTAAGTGTCCTTTTATATATGACAGTTTTGTATCAAGTTAAATACTGTGTTACCGGTCCTGTGGTGGAATAAATGAATTGGCTCGGACAGCTCTCGCTGAAGGCAGTTATGGTTGTTCCTGTGCCTAAATATAAAAACTGCAGACGGCGGTCTCAGATGGTGCTGTGGCTTTAGCTTACAGAGTCCAGATGAAACGCGGTGGTGGTCGTAACAGGCTGGTGGCGCTGGCAGGCGCCGATAGTAATTGATTGCCGGGAGACCGTTGGTGCTGGCAAGCGCTTGTGATTTCCTCACCGCTGGACTTGTAGAAAGCCAGAGATCGCACGCTGAGTAGATGGAGCTCGCCTCATGTAGGTGGCGTGTGACGTCAGCTGAGCCGGAGCTGGAGATGTAAAATCAGGACCGGACACAAGCCTGAATCGGCTAATGCGTAGAGAGTCCGCGGTAAGTGATCAACTTACTTCGTGGGTAATGGACACATTTCATACAGAGCATAAGTGCCAGTGGACAAGACTAGATGCGTTTCAGGGTTCTCAAATGCAACCCTTTCCTCAGTAGTCATGATGGTTGCAATCGCTGTCTATTTATAGGAGCACGAATCCCATGAATTAACAAAATTCCAAGTACCGTATTTATCGGCGTATAACACGCACTTTTTAGGCTAAAATTTTTAGCCTAAAGTCTATTTGCGTGTTATACGCCGATACACCCCCAGGAAAGGCAGGGGGAGAGAGGCCGTCGCTGCCCGCGCATGACGTCAGTGCGCCGCGCCATGCAGCGCATAGCAACGACGCAGGGGACGCACGCCGGAGGCCTGAAGCAGCGCGGACCCGACCCCGGCAACAGGTAATTATGCCACCGGGGATGGGGGAGGCAACGGGGCAGCGGCGCCGGCAATGGGTGCCGCTGCCCCTTCTCTCCCCCTGGCTGTCGGCACCGCTTCTCTCCCCCTGGTAATCGGCGCCGGCAACGATAGTCAGGGGGACAGAACGGGCAGCGGCGCAGATAGCCAGGGGGAGAGAAGGGTCGGCAGCAGGGCTCTAGACCCCAGGAAAGGCAGGGGGAGAGAAGCGGGCAGCGACGGCCTCTCTCCCCCTGCCTTTCCTGGGGGTGTATCGGGGTATACAAGCGCACACACGCACCCTTATTTTACCATAGATATTTGGGTAAAAAAACTTTTTTTACCCAAATATCCTTGGTGAAATGAGGGTGCATGTTATAGGCCGGTGCGTGGTATACCCCGATAAATACGGTAATAACAAAAAAAATGACATGGATTGGTCAAAAAGATTATCTAGAGAGCAAAAATATACATAAAGATGTGTGTGTGTGTGTGTGTGTGTGTGAATACCGTCTAAGACGGAAAAAATATGTTTTTGATTGCTATCACAAGGTTGTGAATATAAGTAAAACTAACTAAACTACAAGTGATATATAGATTCCATAATTATAGAATCAAATAATATATAATTCAGTGTCTGTTATTAATGCATTATGCATAATTGAAATAAATAAAAATGTGTATAATATGATAGTGAACGCTAATGTAAAAATGTGATATCCAGTACAAATATAGGTGTTTTTGAGAGTGATACAAATAAATAAATAAAATTAAAATATAAAATGAAATAAATATATATAATATATAAAATTAAAATTATAGTATATACTATAATTTTTATTTTATATATTAAATATATATTTGTTATTTCATTTTAATTTTATTTATTTATTTATTTGTATCACTCTCAAACACTCCTATATTTGTACTGGATATCAAATTTTTACATTAGTGTTCACTATCATATTATACACATTTTTATTTATTTCAATTATGCATAATGCATTAATAACAGACACCTAATTATATATTATTTGATTCTATAATTATGGAATCTATATATCACTTGTAGTTTAGTTAGTTTTACTTATATTCACAACCTTGTGATAGCAATCAAAAACGTATTTTTTCCATCTTAGACGGTATTCACACACACACATCTTTATGTATATTTTTGCTCTCTAGGTAATCCTTTTGACGAATCCATGTCATGTTTTTGTTATTACTTGGAATTTTGTTAATTCATGGGATTCGTGCTCCCATAAATAGACAATCAGCAACCATCATGACTACCGAGGAAAGGGTCGCATTTGAGAACCCTGAAACGCGTCTAGTCTTGTCCACTGGCACATATGCTCTGTATGAACTGTGTCCATTACCCACGGAGTAAGTTGATCACTTACCGCGAACTCTCTACGCATTAGCCGATTCAGGCTTGTGTCCGGTCCTGATTTTACATCTCCAGCTCCGGCTCAGCTGACGTCACATGCCACCTACACGAGGCGAGCTCCATCTACTCAGCGTGCGATCTCTGGCTTTCTCCAAGTCCAGCGGTGAGGAAACTGACATCACAAGCACTTACCAGCGCCAACGGTCTCCCGGCAATCAATTACCATCGGCGCCTGCCAGCGCCACCAGCCTGTGACGACCACCACCGCGTTTCATCTGGACTCTGAAAGCTAAAGCCACAGCACCATCTGAGACCGCCGTCTGCAGTTTTTATATTTAGGCACAGGAACAACCATAACTGCCTTCAGCGAGAGCTGTCCGAGCCAATTCATCTATTCCACCACAGGACCGGTAACACAGTATTTAACTTGATACAAAACTGTCATATATATATAAAAGGACACTTAAGCAATCTAAATATATTGTATCAGCCTAATACCGTGGGGATACATATAGGATCGAGTTATATTATGCCTATATAGAGCAATCTTATATGCCAGTGATATATATTTTTTAAACTATTTAATTTTAAATTTGTTTATTTTTTAAAGATTGTCTGTATTTGTATATACATTATGTGTGTTCTTCTCACACGGGCCCTGTGAGGAGTACAGGTGAGTATAACGTCCAATATTTAAAGGAGTACTCTGGTGCAGAGTACTCCTGCTCCGTCCTGCAAAAAAATTTAAATAAACCATCCCTCACCTTCCTGGGTTCCCGCGGAGCGTCACTACAGCTGATCGGTCCTCCGGTCCATCTTCTTCATACTTCCGTGTGAACGAAGCGTCACATGGCGCTCAGCCTACTATGGGCCGAGGCAGAACATCGCAGCGGCTGGCGATAGGCTGAGCGCCATGTGACGCTTCGTTCACACGGAAGTATGAAGAAGAAGGACCGATCAGCTGTAGTGGCGCTCCGCGGGAACCCAGGAAGGTGAGTGATGGTTTATTTTCTTTTTTTTTTTGCAGCCCGGGCAGGACGGAGCAGGAATACTCTGCACTAGAGTACTCCTTTAACATTGCACGGATCCCTCAACACACAATGGTTTCAACAAACGATAGTTCATTTGGAACGGATTACCATCGTATGTGTATTTTGTGCCTTATTCTATTTTAACACGACATTAGTTTAAAAATGTTGTGGGTACGCCAGCATGTACGTGTCCTAAAATTAATAAGGTGTGCAGTATAGTTTAAACCTTAAAATTAATAGAGTTATTAGTTATATAATAATTTTTTTCCATAATTAGCATTAACATTTACATAGCAGCTTTGTTTCATGGTGCAGAACAAGAACAGTTGTTAAAGTGGGTGTTAATGTCCTTTTCTGCAGACGTATGCACTTTCTGTAAGCCAGGTTAGACCTGGAATACATATTCGAATTTTAAATGGAGATGCAACTTTTTTTTCTTCATAAATAGCGACTATCGCATTTGATAAATACAAGACCACTGCAAAGTTAAAAGAAAAAATAATTACTACGTGAGCAGATTTCAGAAATGTGCTTTGGAATCCGCAAAAATCTAAAAGTTGCAGCATGTAAAAGAAAAGTCGCACGTGCGCAAGTACGTGCAACTTTTTTTACTACAGAGCTTGATAAATCTCCTATGTGATTATTTTTCCCTATGTATTAATGTGTTTTTTTGGCATGTGAAGTGGCAACTTACTGTCGCTAATGCCTTGATCTTGACTCTAGATACAATATTTCTTGCCACAATGATTTACTTCATTTACAAATTTAGCTTTTGCCTGTATACCTACATGTCTGTCTTGTTTGACCACTAACCTGTCTTGTTTGACCTCTAGTTACATAACTGGGCACATTGTAGCTGACACACCTGTAAATGGACATTTATGTATTATTTGGGTTGCTATCAATGTCATTTCTATGAAGGTATGTGGCTGCTGTCACTAAGCTACGCTGGTTTACTGATTAAAAGACTTAATTCCCAAGCAATCGTTTTAGTACCTTCATGGGATTATTTAGCTCCTCTTCTTCACGTTCTTTCTGAAACCGCTTCTCTTCCTCCTCAATGAGCTTTTCTGCTTGAAAATTCCGTGTAGCACCATGTTCCATGGCATAGTCTGTATTTTCTGGATCTGTCTATGAAAATTGCAAAAGATAAAATAGGTACAACATCGAGGAATTAATGAAAGTCAAAACTAAAATCAGTACATACAGCATAATATCCGATAATATTATATCCAATATATACATATACAATATATACATAATATCCAACTACTGACATCAATGATGTCCAAATACTATAGTTGGACCCCCACCAATCAGTACATACAGCAAGGTATACATAGATGATTCAAGTATACCGTATATATTCGAGTATAAGCCGACCCGAGTATAAGCCGAGACCCCTAATTTCAACCCAAAATCCCAGGAAAAGTTATTGATTCGAGTATAAGCCTAGGGTGGGAAATACATCATCCCCCCCTGTCATCATCCAGACCCGTCATTAACATCCTCATCATCATCACCGCCTGCCATCATCCAGACCCTCATCATCATCACCTGTCATCATCCCCTTGTCATCATCCCACACATCCCCCCCTTCATCATCCCCTTGTCATCATCCCACACATCCCCCCTTCATCATCCCCTTGTCATCATCCCACACATCCCCCCTTCATCATCCCCTTGTCATCATCCCCACCCCCCTTCATCATCCCCTTGTAATCATCCCACACACCCCCCCCCTTCATCATCCTCTTGTCATCATCCCACACCCCCCCTTCATCATCCTCTTCTCATCATCCGCCCTCAGTGGTCTTCAACCTGCGGACCTCCAGAGGTTTCAAAACTACAACTCCCAGCAAGCCCGGGCAGCCATCGGCTGTCCGGGCTTGCTGGGAGTTGTAGTTTTGAAACCTCCGGAGGTCCGCAGGTTGAAGACCACTGCGGCCTTCGACATCATCCAGCCCCCTCTCACCCCCCCCCCTTTAGTTCTGTACAGTACTCACCTCCGCTCAGCGCTGGTCCGGTCCTGCAGGGCTGTCCAGAGAGGAGGTGGTCCGGTGGGATAGTGGTTCCGGGCTGCTATCTTCACCGGGGGCGCCTCTTCTCCGCGCTTCCGGCCCGGAATAGAGGCGTTGCCTTGACAATGACGCAGAAGTACGTTGGCAATGAACGTACCTCTGCGTCGTTGTCAAGGAAACGTTGCTATTCTGGGGCCGGGCCTGAAGCGCTTAGAAGAGGCCTCCTCGGTGAAGATAGCAGCCCGGAACCACTATCCCACCGGACCACCTCCTCTCCGGACAGCCCTGCAGCACCGGACCAGCGCCGAGCGGAGGTGAGTACTGTACAGAACTAAAGGGGGGTGAGAGGAGGCTGGATGATGTCGAAGGCCGCAGTGGTCTTCAACCTGCGGACCTCCGGAGGTTTCAAAACTACAACTCCCAGCAAGCCCGGACAGCCGATGGCTGCCCGGGCTTGCTGGGAGTTGTAGTTTTGAAACCTCTGGAGGTCCGCAGGTTGAAGACCACTGCGGGTGGAGAGTTCACTCGAGTATAAGCCGAGGGGGGTGTTTTCAGCACGAAAAATCGTGCTGAAAAACTCCGCTTATACTCGAGTATATACGGTACATGTCCTAATCCAGCCCAGACATCAACGATCAATAAGCCACATAGTATCACTTACGATTGCCTCATTACTTTTTCATTCTAACTTGCATTTTTAGGGGACTTCCATACCTTAAATGTGATTTCAGCTAAGCATCGTGTACATTTTATATAAAAGCGAAAGATAGGGAGGCCTAAGTATTGCTCATTTTGCACAGTTTCCTTCCGGGCATTGAATTTTTTCCCTTTATATATATACTCTCCACATGTTTTGCACCTACAATAAAGAAAGAAAATCCAGTTAAAGATCATGACATGCCATATAATTTGCAGTAAAACTCTGCTTACACTAAAACTACATTTAACACGCTATTGCAGTGCAAGATAACTGACAACAATTAGCACACACTACTGGCAGTTTATAACATTTTTCTAATAATGTGTGAAAACTAGAACCCTACTCCTGTTCCCTCAGAGCTGCCCAAATATTTCCAGTATGAAAGTCACTGCATGTTTGCCAATTTAGGCTGTGTTCACACACAAGAAAATGGCTGAAAATAAGACTGTATGAATCCAGCCTTATGCTGCAATTCTCTCAATCCTATGCATGCCATATCCATACAGACCCCATTGATATAGAAAATACTTAATATAAAGTATAAAATGTACCAGAAAAACAAGTTCGATTCTAAGAGCAAGGTCATAGGATATGGTTCTATTTGTGGTGAGCCGACCATGAGAGAAGGGACAATTAGTCAATAAAACATCTCTAGAAAATGTCAGGGATGGTCGCCAATGATTGTGAGATTTGACAGATGTCTGGGGGATGTCTTCTGGTTACTGGATGACAAAAGTCTGCATATGTAAACATTTTAAAACCTATGACGTGTACTCTGTGTATAAAGATGGGTAACTCCTTCCAATAAACAGCTAAGCTCATTTTTGATATACTGAGCAGTCTGTGTGTATTTATCAATAGCTCTGGTTGGCCAACCACACCTCTCACCCCAAATCAGACCCACACAGGTAACCAGTATTTGTTATCCATATCATCATTATACCCTGAACGTCAAAGAAAAGGACAGGTAGTAACTGGTAATAAATTATTTTTGTATGCCACAGAAGAATGGTATATATATATATATATATATATATATATATATATATATATATATATATATAATCTGTTACAAACTTTTGCTCTAATAAAAACAAACTATCATGACACTAGTACTAAAATATTAAACCACCTCTAACAAGGACTTTGGGGGAGAAATTTATCAAGGTTTGCCTGTCACTTGAGATGAGCGAAGTTAGTTATAGTAATTCGATTCGTCACGACTTCTCGGCTTGGCAGTTGATGACTTATCCTGCATAAATTAGTTCAGCTTTCAGGTGCTCCGGTGGGCTGGAAAAGGTGAATACAGTCCAAGCAGAGAGTCTCCTAGGACTGTATTTACCTTTTCCAGCCCACCGGAGCACCTGAAAGCTGAACTAATTTATGCAGGCTAGAATCAGCAAACTACACAGAATAGTCCAATATAACAGTATTTTATATGGGACTGGGATATAAGGGCCCTGCTTGGACTATTCTGTGTAATTTAATAAAATACTGTTATATATACAACCAGTCCTATCCCAACTATTTCCTACTCTTACAATTATACACCACATTTCACATACAAATATATACCTTGAGGTCTGCATCCATTTCTTTTACTGCTTCCACTAATTGACACGTGGGTTATGTGTAACGCAGAAACCTCGGTGCATATTGTTTCCACATCTTATTAGTGTGAGCCCCCCAATCTCCTTTTATATTAAAGTCAGCAAACGCCGAGCCGCGAGGTTCGTGACGAATCGAATCACTAACTTCGCTCATCTCTACCGGTCACTCTTCTAACAGAGAAATAGCCGCAATGTATAAGCTTCAATGAGTATTTGTGATTATTAGGCGCCACACAAAGTGGGTGTGGTTTAAGTTTAGTAATTTTTTTTACACACATGTATTATATTATGCACCTTTTTAAAAAGGTCACAGCTTTTCCCCCACTTAATAGGTAGTGTACAAACTACATGACAAAAAGTGCATTGGAAAAAAAAATGCAAAATTCGTAAAAATTTTCCACATATGAAACTGGCATAAAAAAAAGTGCAAACATGAAAAAAAAAAGCAGTGAAGTCACAAATTATACATTGCATCTTTGTTCTTCTATGGATTTAAAGGGGTACTCTGGTGAAAATCTGTTTTATTTTAAATCAACTGGTGGAAGGAAGTTAAACACATTTGTAAATTACTTCTATTAAAAAATCTTAATCCTTACAGTACTTATTAGCTGCTGAATTCTACAGAGGAAATTCCTTTCTTTTTGGAACACTGATGACATCACGAGCACAGTGCTCTCTGCTGACATCTCTGTCCATTTTAGCAACCATGCATAGCAGATGTATGCTAAGGGCAGCATGGTGGCTCAGTGGTTAGCACTGCTGCCTTGCAGTGCTGGGGACTTGGGTTCAAATCCCACTAAGGTCAACAAGAAATAAAGCATTATTATTATTATTATAATAACGTCCGCAGAGAGAACTGTGCTCGTGATGTCATCAGACAGCATTCCAAAAAGAAAAGAATTTACTCTGTAGTATTCAGCAGCTAATAAGTACAGGAAGGATTAAGATTTTTTAATAGAAGTCATTTACAAATATGTTTAACTTTCTGCTACCAGTTGATTTAAAAGAAAAAAGGTTTTCACCGGAGAACCCCTTTAAATATGGCATTCTGATTGCCTGCAGCTTAAAATTTTTTTTTAAAAAGGCAGTACATTGGCTGCCCGCGCACCGATCGTTTGAAGCTAGCATAGATTTTAGCTACAATTTCAGTGTGTGAAGCCATGTCCCTTCCCGATAATTTTACACTAATCCCAAATGAGAAGGTCAACATACAGTCAAAAACAATTACAACTTTGATACATAAATCCAGTATTTAGAATGGTTCCCTATGTCTTATCATAGAAAAAAAAAAAAAAAAAAATTCTCCTCTTATCAGGCTACCCCTGTCCATGGAACATTTTTATTCACTGGAATGACAGCTTAAAAGCAAATCTGTCACATACAAATTGTCTACTGAACTAGCAGCACTATTTAATAGAGCATGAATAGAAGGTATACATGTTATATCTTTCTAACTAGTGTCAGAGTATTTTGCTTAAAAAAAAGCCAGTTAATGTGGAAAGGTGTAAGGTGGCATGGGTGCCACCCCTCCTATTGGTTGGTCAGAAGCGACCGACATATAGTAGATTGAGGACGGGGGGGGTTAAAGTTCGGTTCCCCCGTTCTGCCCACCCACAGTAGTCAGGGCAGAACGGGGGAACTGTGGTGTGACCGGCGGCGGCGGTGGAGGTCACCTACCGGTGACGAACCTGCAACTACAGAAGCCAGTGAGTTCTTGACTAGCAACATCTGGAGTGCTACAGTTTGGAGACCACTATAAAATGGTCTGTAAACTGTAGCCCTCCAGATGTTGCAAAACTACAACTCCCAGCATGCCCAGACAACTGTTTGCTGCCTGGGCATGCTGGGATTTGTAGTTTTGCTAAATCTGGAGGGCCACAGTTTGGAGATCACTGTGCGGTGGTTTCTAAACCGTGGCCCTCTAAATCTTGCAAAATTACAACTCCCAGCATGCACGTACAGCAAACAGCTGTCTCGCCATGCTGGGAGTAGTAGTTTCGTACCTCCAGCTGTTGTATAACTACATTTCCCAGCATGCCCTTTGGCGATCAGTACATGCTGGGATTTGTAGTTTTGCAACAGCTGGAGGCACACTGGTTGGAAAAGGCTGAGTTAGGTAACAGAACCTAACTAATTGTTTTCCAAACAGTGTGCCTCCAGCTGTTGCAAAACTACAACTCACAGGATGCACGGTCTGTCAGTGCATGCTGGGAGTTGAATTTTTTTAACAGCTGGATGTTTGGCGCGCGCCCCCCATGTGAATGTACAGGGTACATTCACATGGGCGGGTTTAAAGTGGGTTTCCTGCTTCAAGTTTGAGCTGCGGCATATTTATTTTTAGCGGGAAACTCACCGTAAACTCACCCATGTGAATGTACCCTATAAACACTATACTACACAACACTAACACAAAATAAAGGGTAAAACACTACATATACACCCCCTTACACTGTCCCCCCCAATAAAAATGAAAAACATATCGTACGGCAGTCTTTCCATAACAAAGCCTCCAGCTGTTGCAAAACAACAACTCCCAGCATTTCCAGACTGCCACTGACTGTCCAGGCATGCTGGGAGTTTAGCAACAGCTGGAGGCACCCCGTTTGGGAATCACTGGCGTAGAAAACCCCTATGTCCACCTCTATGCAATCCCTAACTTAGTCCTGATATGCACATGGCGCTCTCTCACTTTGGAGCCCTGTCGTATTTCAAGGAAACCGTTTAGGGCCACATATGGGGTATTTATGTACTTGGGAGAAATTGCACTACAAATTTTGGGGGGCTTTTTCTCCTTTTACCCCTTATGAAAAGGAAAAGTTGGGGTCTACACCAGCCTGTTAGTGTAACATTTTACATTTTTTTACACTAATAGGCTGGTGTTGTCCCATACTTTTTAATTTTCACAAGAGGTAAAAATTTTAGGAGTCATTTTTTTTTCCTTTTAACACAATTTCTCCTGAGTAAGGAAATACCTCGTATGTGGATGCTAAATATTCAGCGGATGCACAACAAGGCTCGGGAGTGAGAGCGCACTATGTACATTTCAGGCCTAAATTGGTGATTTGAACAGGGGTGGCTGATTTTACAGTGGTTCTGACATAAATGCAAAAAAATGTATATCCACGTGTGACCCCATTTTGGAAACTATACCCCTCACGGAATGTAACAGGTGGTTCAGTGGACCTTAACACCCCACAGGTGTTTGACGAATTTTCGTTAAAGTAGGATGGAAAAATGAAAAAAAAAATTTAAAAAATTATTTTAACTAAAATGCTGAGGCGGCAATAGTGTTTTGTTTTTAAGCGGCACCAGTACACCGGCACCGGCAACTCTATACAATTAGCCACTGCAGGGCTATCTTTAGAGAAATAGTGGAGACTATTCTCTTGACCTTAATGTTATAAGTACTAGGTACACCTGGTATCAATTTTAAAGCGTTACTTTTGGGACATTTTATTAGTACACAATAAAAGTTACTTTTTAGGGGAAAGCAATAGGGTTTTTTTTACCCCGGGCTTAGGCCCTGGGGTTTAGTGCATTATGGGTTTGCTATAAGCCACCAAACATACTGGAAGAGGCAGAAGATCAATTACTGAGGCAAATAAACAAGGCAGCAAATCAGAATGAGGTGATAATAATGGGGGACTTTAACTATCCTGATATAAACTGGGAGACTGAGACCTGTGAATTTCATAAAGGTAACAGGTTTCTGACTATAGATAAAGACAATTATCTGTCCCAAATGGTGCAGAGACCGACCAGAGGACTTAATATTAGCCAACAGACCTGACAGAGTAACTAATGTGCAGGTAGAAGGACACCTGGGAAATAGTGATCATAATATAACATAACTTGTTCTTCAATAAGGAAATCTCTCGAGGGGCCACAAAAACAGTGAACTTAAGGAAGGCAAAGTTTGACCAACTCAGAGAAGACCTAAACAATATAAAATGGGGTAATGACCTCAAAAACAAGAATACTGACACAAAATGGGAGACTTTTAAAAATATCTTAAACTCTCACTGTAAGATGTATATACCGTATTTATCGGCGTATAACACGCACTTTTTAGGCTAAAATTTTTAGCCTAAAGTCTATGTGCGTGTTATACGCCGATACACCCCCAGGAAAGGCAGGGGGAGAGAGGCAGTCGCTGCCCGCTTCTCTCCCCCTGCCTTTCCTGGGGTCTAGAGCGCTGCTGCCGGCCCTTCTCTCCCCCTGGCTATCGGCGCCGCTGCCCATTCTGTCCCCCTGACTATCGGTGCCGGCGCCGACAGCCAGGGGGGAGAGAAGCGGCGCCGACAGCCAGGGGGAGAGAAGGGACAGCGGCACCCATTGCCGGCGGCGCTGCCCCGTTGCCTGCCCGGTGGCATAATTACCTGTTGCCGGGGTCGGGTCCGCGCTGCTGCAGGCCTCTGGCGTGCGTCCCCTGCGTCGTTGCTATGCGCTGCACGGCGCGGCGCATGACGTCAGTGCGCCGCGCCGTGCATAGAAACGACGCAGGGGACGCACGCCGGAGGCCTGCAGCAACGCGGACCCGACCCCGGCAACAGGTAATTATGCCACTGGGAATGGGGGGAGGCAACGGGGCAGCGGCGCCGGCAATGGGTGCCGCTGCCCCTTCTCTCCCCCTGGCTGTCGGCGCCGCTTCTCTCCCCCTGGCAATCGGCGCCGGCAACGATAGTCAGGGGGACAGAACGGGCAGCGGCGCCGATAGCCAGGGGGAGAGAAGGGCCGGCAGCAGGGCTCTAAACCCCAGGAAAGGCAGGGGGAGAGAAGCGGGCAGCGACGGCCTCTCTCCCCCTGCCTTTCCTGGGGGTGTATCAGGGTATACACACGCACACACGCACCCTCATTTTACCATGGATATTTGGGTAAAAAAACTTTTTTTACCCAAATATCCTTGGTAAAATGAGGGTGCGTGTTATAGGCCAGTGCGTGGTATACCCCGATAAAAACGGTACCTTATGGGAATAAAAGGGTCAGAAATAAAAGAAAACCAATATGGATGAATTAAAAAAAGTTCAGGGGGCAATAAATAACAAAGATAAAGCATTTAAACTACTAAAAGAGGACGGCAGTGAAGAAGCATTAAAAAGCTATAGAGAAAAATATGTAAGTAAAATATGTAAAATACAGATAAAAGCCGCAAAAATAGAGACAGAAAGACTCATTGCCAAAGAGATTAAAACTAACCCCAAAATGTTCTTTAATTATATAAAAAGCAAAAAGTGTAGGCCCTTTAAAAAACAGAAATTATAAACGGGGATCAGGAAAAAGCAAATATATTAAACAAATTCTTCTCCACTGTATTCACTGAGGAAAATGAAATGCCAGGTGAAATACAGCGAGATAAGGTAAACTCCCCTTTACAGGTCATCTGTCTAACCCGGGAAGAAGTACAGTGCTGCGTACAAAAAATCAAAATAGACAAATCGCCAGGTCCAGATGGTATTCACACCCGTGTTCGAAAGGAATTAAGTAATGTAATAGACAGACCCCTATTTTTTAAATTCATGGACACTATAGTAACAGGGACTGTTCCCCTGGACTGGTGCATGGCAAATGTGGTGCCAATATTTAAAAAGGGGACAAAAAGTGACCCCGGGAATTATAGGCCTGTTAGTTTAACCTCTGTTGTATGTAAATTGTTTGAGCGTTTTCTTAGAGATGCTATTTTGGAATATCTTGAAAGCATGGCTTTATGAGGGATCGGTCCTGTCAACCTAACCTGATCAGCTTTTAAGAGGAAGTGAGCTCCAGAATGGACCAGGGGGAAATCGCTGAATGTTGTATATCTGGATTTTTCATAAGCATTTGATATGGTGCCACATAAAAGGTTGGTGCATAAAATGAGAGGGATTAGGCTGGGGGAGAATGTGTGTAAGTTGGTAGGTAACTGGCTCAGTGATAGGAAACAGAGGGTGGTTATTAATGGTACTTATTCTGATTGGGTGACCGTTACTAGTGGAGTACCACAGAGGTCAGTCTTGGGTCCTGTCCTATTTAATATTTTCATTAATGACCTTGTAGAGGGGTTGAATACTAAAGTAGCAATCTTTGCAGATGATACTAAACGCTAGAGGACAATAGAGGACAGGGCACTGTTGCAAATGGATCTGGATAGGTTGGAGGCTTGGGCTGGGAAGTGGCAGATGCACATGGTAATAAGGTAATGCACATGGGAGGAATAATCCGGGCTGGGATAATGTATTTAATGGGAGCACACTTGGGACGACTGATGTGGAAAAGGACTTGGGAGTTTTAGTTAACAGTAAATTTAGCTGTAGTGACCAGTGTCGGGCAGCTGCTGCCAAGGCAAATAAAATCATGGGGTGCATCAATAGGGGCATAGATGCCCACGACAAGGAAATAATTCTACCACTGTACAAATCACTAGTCAGACCACACATAGAATACTGTGCATAGTACTGAGCACCAGTGTACAAGAAAGATATAGTGGAGTTGGAGAGGGTTTAAAGACGGGCAGCCAGGGTAATACGGGGAATGGGAGGACTACAGTACCCAGGAAGATTATCAGAATTAGGGTTATTTAGTTTAGAAAAAACTTAGGCGGCTTAGGGGAGACCTAATAACTATATTTAAATATATCAGGGGACTGTAAAGAGATCTCTCCCATAATCTATTTATACCTAGGACTGTATCTATAACAAGGGGGCATCCTCTACGTCTAGAGGAAAGGAGGTTTCTACACCAGCACAAACTGGGGTTCTTTACTGTAAGAGCAGTGAGACTGTGGAATTGTCTCCCAGAGGAGGTGGTCAAGGTGAACTCTGTAAAAGAATTTAAAAGGGGTCTGGATTAGGGATCGACCGAGTATCGGTTTGGCCGATATTCATGATTCTGGACGTTATCGGCAATTACCTTGCCGATAATCTGATAACGATGTTCCCGGGGCCCACGCTACTTCTGGCCAGAAGCGGGCAGCGGCGGTCTCTGGCCAGAGGATAGGTGGGGGGGGGGGGGCAACGGCGGTAGTTGGTCTCAGGAGGACCCCAGGACAGGCAGGGGGAGAGAAGCGGGCGGCGGTCTCTGGCCCCGCAAAAGCCGCTGCAGCTCATTGATTTAAAGCGCCCGCTTTAAATCAATGATCTGCAGGGGCTTCTTCGGGGTCGGGGGGGGGGGGGGGGGGAGAAATAGCCGATAACTTATACCGGAATATCGGTATAAGTTAACAGCTATCGGCCTGAAAGGCCACTGATCATCGGTATCGGCCCTAAAAAATTGTTATCGGTCGATCCCTAGTCTGGATGCATTTTTGGAGAGTAAAAACATTGCTGGTTATGTATATTAGATTTATAGGGACAGAACGTTGATCCAGGGATTTATTCTGACTGCCATATCTTGAGTTGGGAAGTAATTTTTACCTCTAGTATGAGGGTTTTTTGCCTTCCTCTGGATCAACTCAGTAGGGACTCATTAGGGTTATAGGTTGAACTTGATGGTCTTTTTTCAACCTTATGAACTATATTACTATGTAACTTGCTTGGCCTCTTTCTGCCTAATCTTGTAGATTTCCCTATCTTCATTGCTCTGGGTTGTTTTATAATTACTAAATGCTAGATTTTAGTTTTTTATTATTTTGGCCACTTCTGCTGAGTACCACAGTGGTCTCTTCCTTTTTCTGCTTTTACTGACAAGTCTAATGCAATTTTCTGTTGCCTTCAATAATGCATCTTTTAAGTAGTCCCATTTCTCCTGGACTCCACGTGATCCTTTCCATTCTGATAGGGACTCATTTATGACTAATCTCATTTTTGAAAAGTCTGTTTTTCTAAAATCTAAAACTTTTGTTTTTGTGTGGTGTCACTCCTTCACTGTTCTTATATTAAATCACACTAACTGGTGATCACTACCACTAGATCCCAAGCTACACTAACATCATACACCAAATCCCCATTTGTGAATACCAAATCCAAAATGGCCTCCCTCCGGGTTGGCTCTTTAACCACTTATTGTAGAGATAATCCCAGTAGGGAATTTAGAATATCTGTACTCCTGTCAGAACTAGCTATTTTGGTTTTCCAGTTTATATTCGGAAAATTGAAGTCTCCCATAATATTAACTCAGGTTAACCCCTTAAGGACCCAGCCAATTTTCCGTGTAGGACTCGGCCATTTTTGCACATCTGACCACTGTCACTTTAAACAATAAAGGGGTTTCCGGTGCTTACACATCTTATCCCTTATCCAAAGGATAGGGGATAAGATGCCTGATCGCGGGAGTCCCGCTGCTGGGGACCCCCAGGATCTTGCACACGGCACCCCGTTTGTAATCAGTCCCCGGAGCATGAGCGTGATTACGGTCGACCGCAGGGCCAGCGGCGTGTGACGTCACGCCTCCGCCCCCGTTTGACATCACGCTCCGCCCCTCAATGCAAGCTTACGGAAGGGGGCGTGATAGCTATCACGCCCCCTTCCGTAGGCTTGCATTGAGGGGCGGAGCGTGACGTCGCGAACACGCTCCGGGGACTGATTACAAACGGGGTGCCGCATGCATGATCCCGGGTGTCCCCAGCAGCGGGACTCCCACGATCAGGCATTTTATCCCCTATCCTTTGTATAGGGGATAAGATGTGTAAGCACCGGAATACCCCTTTAATAACTCCTTTCATTCTGATTCCGAGATTGTTTTTTCTTGAAACATTCTACTTTATGTTAGTGGTAAAATTTTGTCGATATTTGCATCATTTCTTGGTGAAAAATTCCAAAATTTTATGAAAAAATTTTACATTTAGAATTTTTTTTGCTTTGAAGCTCTCTGCTTATAAGGATAACGAATATTCCAAATAAATTACATATTGATTAACATATACAATATGTCTACTTTATGCTTGCATCATAAAGTTGACATGTTTTTGCTTTTGGAAGGGCTTTAAAGTATAGCAGCAATTTTCCAATGTTTCAAAAAATTTTCTAAATCAACATTTTTCAGGGAACAGTTCTGTTTTGAAACAGATTTGAAGGGCCTTTATATTAGAAATACCCCATAAATGACCCCATTATAAAAACTGCACCCCTCAAAGTATTCAAAATGACATTCAAAAGGTTTGTTAACCCTTAAGGTGTTTCACAGGAATAGCAGCAAATTGAAGGAGAAAATTCAAAATCTTCATTTTTTTACACTAGCATGTTCTTGTAGACCCAGTTATTGAATTTTTACAAGGGGTAAAAGGAGAGAAATCTTCCTAAAATGTGTAACATAATTTCTATTGAGTAAGGAAATACCTCATATGTGTATGTGAAGTGTTCTGTGTGTGCACTAGAGGGCTCAGAAGGGAAGGAGCGACAATAGGATTTTGGAGAGTGAGTTTTTCTGAAATGGTTTTTGGGGGGCATGTCACATTTAGGAAGTCCCTATGGTGCCAGAACAGCAGGAAAAAAAACACATGGCACACTATTTTGGAAAACTACACTCCTCAAGGCACGTAACAATGGGTCCAGTGAGCCTTAACACCCCACAGGTGTTTGAAGACTTTTCGTTAAAGTTGGATGTGTAAAGGATTTTTTATTTTTTTTCACTAAAATGCTAGTTTTCCCTCAAATGTAAAATTTTTACAAGGGATAATAGGACAAATGTCCCCCAAAATTTGTAACCCCATCTCTTCTGAGTATGGAAATACCCCATGTGTGGACGTCAAGTGCTCTGCTGGCGCACTACAATGCTCAGAAGAGAAGAAGCGCCATTGAGCTTTTGGGAAAAAAAAAAATAGTTTGGAATGGAAGTCCCCCGTGCATTTACAAAGTCCCCCGTGGTGCCAGAACAGTGGACCCCCCCCCACATGTTATCCTATTTTGGAAACTACACCCCTAACAGAATTTAATAAGGGGTGCAGTGAGTATTTCCACCCCACTGGCGTTTGACAGATCTTTGGAACAGTGGGCTGTGCAAATGAAAAATGAAATTTTTCATTTTCACGAACCACTGTTCCAAAAATCTCTCAGACACCTGTGGGGTGTAAATGCTCACTGTACCCCTTATTGCATTACGTGAGGTGTGTAGTTTCCAAAATGGGGTCACATGTGGGGGGCATTGTTATGGCACTATGGGGGCTTTGTAAACACGCGTAGCCTTCAATTCCGGCAAAATTTTCTCTTCAAAAGCCCAATGGCGCTCCTTCTCTTCTGAGCATTGTGGTTCGCCTGCAGAGCACTTTACATCCACACATGGGGTATGTTCTTACTCAGAAGAAATGGGGTTACAAATTTTGGGGGGCTTTTTTTTCCTATTTTCCCTTGTTAAAATGAAAAATTTAGGGTAACACCAGCATTTTAATGAAAAAAATTTTTTTTTTCATTTTTCCATCCAACTTTGAAGAATTGTCATTAACCTCTTCAGGACGCCAGGCGTATGCATACGCCCTGCATCCAGAGTCCTTAAGGACATGGGGCGTATGCATACGCCCGTGGGAATTCCGGT
Organism: Hyla sarda; assembly: GCF_029499605.1. Classification (NCBI taxonomy): domain Eukaryota; kingdom Metazoa; phylum Chordata; class Amphibia; order Anura; family Hylidae; genus Hyla; species Hyla sarda. The sequence goes on along the minus strand of NC_079189.1, from coordinate 266,151,014 downwards.
CCCCACCGCTAGCCGGTTGGGGACCGGACCGGGATGCCTGCTGAAATCATTCAGCAGGCACCCCGGCACATCGCCAAGGGGGGTCCTGAGACACCCCCCCATGTCGGCGATCGGTGACCCGATCACCCGGAAAATAAGGATGATCGGAGCTGTCAGTGACAGCCCCGATCATCCTGAGGGATAGGAGCAAGGTCGCAGTGCTGTGATCTCCTCCTATCCCCTGCCATTGGTCAGAACTTATTCTGACCAATGGCAGCGCAGGACAGTGGATTGTCGGGCAGAACGGGGGGAAAAGATGGAGGCCGATACCTGCAAAGAAGATGCGTGGGGACAACTGATCGTCGCTGGAGACAGCGGAGATCACGGCGCACGTAGAGAAACGACGGCGGGGGGGGGAGGGGAAGGAAGGGGGGATGTAAGCGATCTTTACTACTGCCCTTCCTAGTGGGTGCCAAACTGCAACTCCCAGCATGCCCATGTCTGGGCATGCTGGGAGTTGTAGTTTTGCAACATCTGGAGGGTCACAGTTTGGAGACCACTGTTACAGTGGTGCCCAAACGGTAGCCCTCCAGCTGTTGCCAAACTACAACTCTCAGCATGCCTAGACTGCCCAGGCATGCTGGGAGTTGTAGTTCTGTAACATCTGTCCCTTCAGATTTTGCAATTTTCATGACATTTTTGAAAATTGCTGCTGTACTTTGAAGCCCTCTAATTTTTTCAATAAGTAAAAATATGTCCATTTTATGATGCCAACATAAAGTGGACATATTGTTTTTGTGAATAAAAATAACATTTATTCGGAATATCCATTTGCCTTACAAGCAGAGAGCTTCAAAGTTAGAAAAATGCATGAAATTTGGGGATTTTTCACCAAAAAAGGATGCAAGTAACGACGAAAATTTACCACCAAAATAAAGTAGAATAGGTCACGAAAAAACTCTCTCAGAATCAGAATATTCGGTAAAAGCGTTTTAGAGTTATTAATGCGTAAAGCGACGGTGGTCAGAATTGCGAAAAAGGGCTCAGTCCTTAAAGGGGTTCTCCGGTGCTTACACATCTTATCCCCTATCCAAAGGATAGGGGATAAGATGCCTGATCGCGGGAGTCCTGCCGCTGGGGACCCCCGTGATCTTGCACGCGGCACCACGTTTGTAATCTGTCCCCGGAGCGTGTTCGCTCTGGGTCTGATTACTGGCGACCACAGGGTCGGTGGAGTGTAACGTCACGCCTCCGCCCCCGTGTGACGGGGACTGATTACAAACGGGGTGCTGCGTGCAAGATCACGGGGGTCCCCAGTGGCGGGACTCCCGCGATCAGGCATCTTATATCCTATCCTCAGTAATATCTGTACCCCTGTTCATGATATTTAGAGATTCTCTGGTGTCTGGTATTGTGCCAAGGGACTGGCGCAAGGCGAATGTGGTGCCAATCTTCAAAAAGGGCTCTAGGTCATCGCCAGGCAATTATAGACCGGTAAGTCTAACGTGCATTGTGGGTAAATTGTTTGAAGGACTTATAAGGGATTACATACAGGAATACATAGGGGATAATTGTATTATAAGTGATAGCCAGCATGGGTTTACTAAGGATAGAAGTTGTCAAACCAATCTAATTTGCTTTTATGAAGAGGTGAGTAGAAGCCTTGACAGAGGAATGGCTGTGGATATAGTGTTTCTGGATTTTGCTAAAGCATTTGATACTGTCCCTCATAGACGTCTGACAGGTAAGTTAAGGTCTTTGGGTTTGGAAATTTTAGTTTGTAACTGGATTGAACACTGGCTCATGGATCGTACCCAGAGAGTGGTGGTCAATGATTCGTACTCTGATTGGTCCCCGGTTATTAGTGGTGTACCCCAAGGTTCTGTACTGGGCCCGCTGTTGTTTAATTTATTTATTAATGATATAGAGGATGGTATTAACAGCTCTGTTTCTATCTTTGCAGATGACACCAAGCTTTGTAGCACAGTACAGTCTATAGAGGATGTGCATAAGTTACAAGATGACTTGGATAGACTAAGTGTCTGGGCATCCACTTGGCAAATGAGGTTCAATGTGGATAAATGTAAAGTTATGCATCTGGGTACTAATAACCTGCATGCATCGTATGTCTTAGGGGGGATTAAACTGGCAGAGTCACTGGTAGAGAAGGATCTGGGTGTACTTGTAGATCACAGACTACAGAATAACATGCAATGTCAGGCTGCTGCTTCCAAAGCCGGCAGGATATTGTCATGTATCAAAAGAGGCATGGACTCAAGGGACAGGGACATAATACTCCCCCTTTATAAAGCATTGGTACGGCCTTACCTGGAATATGCTGTTCAGTTTTGGGCACCTGTCCATAAAAGGGACACTGCGGAGTTGGAAAGGGTGCAGAGACGCGCGACTAAACTAATATGGGGAATGGAACATCTTAGCTATGAGGAGCGATTAAAGGAGTTACAATTGTTTAGTCTTGAGAAGAGACGTTTAAGGGGGGATATGATAAACGTATATAAGTATATTAATGGCCCATACAAAAAATATGGAGAAAAACTGTTCCAGGTTAAACCCCCCCAAAGGACGAGGGGGCACTCCCTCCGTCTGGAGAAGAAAAAGTTTAGTCTCAAGGGGCGACACGCCTTCTTTACCATGAGAACTGTGAACTTATGGAACAGTCTACCTCAGGAACTGGTCACAGCAGGAACAATTAACAGCTTTAAAACAGGATTAGATACATTCCTGGAACAAAATAAGATTAATGCTTATGAAGAAATATAAAATCTCATCCCTTCCTCAATATCGCGCCGCACCCCTACCCCTTAATTCCCTGGTTGAACTTGATGGACATATGTCTTTTTTCGACCGTACTAACTATGTAACTATGTAACTATGTCTAAGCTCCGGAGAACCCCTTTAAGGTGAAAAAGGGCTGCTACTAGAACGTCCTGGCACCCTGGGCTTTAGGGACCCAGGACGTACTAGTACGTCCTGGTGTTTCTCCGGTCTCTGCCGCACCCCGGGCAGAGATCGGAAGCGGATGCCTGCTGAAATGCTTCAGCAGGCATCCAGGGCAAATGCCGAGGGGGGCCATGTAGGCCCCCCATGTCGGCGATCGCCGCAAATCGCAAGGGAAATCGTCCTTGCGATCTGCGGCGATACCGGGCTGATCGGGTCTCTGGGACCCGACCGCCCGGTAATTTTGCATGATCCCGGCTGTCACAGACAGCCAGGACCATGCTAACGTATAGGAGCGAGGTGGCAAGCCTGCCACCTTCTCCTATACCCTGCGATTTGTCGGTTAGTTAACCGACCAATCGCAGGAGGGGGGGCGGTTACTTCCTCCCGTCCTGCCCGGCTCCTGGATGTCCGGAGAGGACGGGAGGAAGACCGGAGGACGCGGCGGGGGACGGGGGAGTGCTGGGGACCGGCCCCAGTACTTACCTCGTCCCGGAAGACCTGGATCCCAGCTATGAAGATGGCGGCGGCGGCGGCGGCGACAGGTGAGTATATCTTCAGCCGCGGTCGGGCCCTTAACAGCAATGCACGTCGCCGTAAAGCGACATGCATTGCTGTAATGGGACCCTGTAAACTACAACTCCCAGCATGCCCAGACAGCCCTTGGCGTCTGGGCATGCTGGGAGTTGCAGTTTTGCAACATCTGGAGGTCCTCAGTTTGGAGACCACTGTGCCCTTCCAGATGTTGCAAAACTACACATTCTCAGCATGCCCTTACTGTCCAGGCATGCTGGGAGTTGTAGTTCTGTAACATCTGGCCCTTCAGATGTTGCAGAACTACAACTCCCAGCATGCCTGGACAGTTTTGGCAGACTGGGAGTTGTAGTTTTGCAACATCTGGAGGGCTGCGGCTGGTCCCCAAACTGTTCTCCTCCAGCTGTTGCGTAACCACTACTCCCAATATGCCCTTCGGCTGCCTGGGCATGCTGGGAGTTGTGGTTTTGCAACAACTGGAGGCACACTGGTTGGGAAACATTGTCTGTTTCCTAACTCAGTGTTTCCCAACCCGTGTGCCTCCAGCTGTTGCAAAACTATAACTGCCAGCATGCACTGATAGACTGTGCATGCTGGGAGTTGTAGTTTTGCAACAGCTGGAGGTTACCCCAACCCCCAACCCCCCCCCCCCCCCTGAACGTACAGGGTACATTCACATGGGCAGGGGGCTTACAGTGAGTATCAGGCTGCAAGTTTGCGATGCAGCAAATTTTGCACGGCAGCTCAAACTCGCAGAGGGAAACTCGCTGTAATCCCCCGCCCGTGTGACTGTACCCTAAAAACACTACACTACACTAACACAAAATAAAAAGTATAAAACACTACATATACACATACCCCTACACAGCCCCCCTCCCCAATAAAAATGAAAAACGTCTGGTACGCCACTGTTTCCAAAATGGAGCCTCCAGCTGTTGCAAAACAACAACTCCCAGTATTGCCGGACAGCCGTTGACTGTCCAAGCATGCTGGGAGTTTTACAACAGCTGGAGGCACCCTGTTTGGGAATCGCTGGCGTAGAATGCCCCTATGTCCACCCCTGTGCAAATCCCTAATTCAGGCCTCAAATGCGCATGGCGCTCTCACTTTGGAGCCCTGTCGTATTTCAAGGCAACAGTTTAGGGCCACATATGGGGTATCGCCGTACTCGGGAGAAATTGCCTAACAAATTTTGGGGGACTTTTTCTCCTTTCACTTATGAAAAGGGGAAGTTGGGGTCTACAGCAGCATGTTGGTGTAAAAAAAATTTTTTTTTACACTAACATGCTGGTGTTGCCCTATACTTTTCATTTTGACAAGAGGTAAAAGGGAAAAAAGCCCCCCAAAATTTGTAATGCAGTTTCTCCCGACTACTGAGATACCCCATATGTGGGCGCAAAGTGCTCTGGGGGCGCACAACAAGGCCCAGAAGGGAGAGTGCACCATGCCACCATTAAGTGATTTGCACAGGGGTGGCTGATTGTTACAGCGGTTTTGACAAACGCAAAAAAAAAAAAAAACACATGTGACCCCATTTTGGAAACTACACCTCTCACGGAATGTAATGAGGGGTGCAGTGAGAATTTACACCCCACTGGTGTCTGACAGATCTTTGGAACAATGGGCTGTGCAAATAAAAAATTTTGTACAGCCCACTGTTCAAAAAGTTCTGACAGACACCAGTGGGGGGTAAATGCTCACTGTACCCCTTGTTACGTTCCTCAAGGGGTCTAGTTTCCAAAATGGTATGCCATGTGGGGGTTATTTTGCTGTCCTGGCACCATAGGGTCTTCCTAAATGCGACATGCCCCCGAGCAAAATTTGCTCTCAAACAGCAAAATATGACTCCTTCTCTTCTGAGCATTCTAGTTCGCCCGTAGTGCACTTCAGGTCAACTTATGGGGTACCTCCATACTCAAAAGAGATGGGGTTACAAATTTTGGGGGGTATTTTCTGCTATTAACCCATGCAAAAATGTGAAAATTGGGGGGAAACACACATTTTAGTGAAAACATTTTTTTTTTTTTTTTTACATATGCAAAAGTCGTGAAACACCTGTGGGGTATTAAGGTTCACTTTATTCCTTGTTACGTTCCCCAAGGGGTCTAGTTTCCAAAATGTTATGCCATGTGGATTATTTTTGCTGTTCTGGCACCATAAGGGCTTCCTAAATGCAACATGCCCCCCAAAAACCATTTCTGAAAAACATACTCTCCAAAATCCCTTTGTCGCTCCTTCGCTTCTGAGCCCTCTACTGCGCCCGCCGAACACTTTATATAGACATATGAGGTATGTGCTTAGCCGAGAGAAATTGTGCTACAAACATAAGTATAAATTTTCTCCTTTTACCCCTTGTAAAAATTCTAAAATTGGGTCTACAAGAAAATACGAGTGTAAAAAAGGAAGATTGTGAATTTTCTCCTTCACTTTGCTGCTATTCCTGTGAAACACCTAAAGGGTTAAAACGCTCACTGAATGTCATTTTGAATACTTTGGGGGGTGCAGTTTTTATAATGGGGTCATTTGTGGGGTATTTCTAATATGAAGACCCTTCAAATCCACTTCAAACCTGAACTGGTCCCTGAAAAATAGTGAGTTTGAAAATTTTGTGAAAAATTGGAAAATTGCTGCTGAACTTTGAAGCCCTCTGGTGTCTTCCAAAAGTAAAAACTCGTCAATTTTATGATGCAAACATAAAGTAGACATATTTTATATGTGAATAAAATAAAATAAATATTTGGAATATCCATTTTCCTTACAAGCAGAGAGCTTCAAAGTTAGAAAAATGCAAAATTTTCTAATTTTTCATCAAATTTTGGGATTTTTCACCAAGAAATGGTGACCACAAAATTTTACCACTATGTTAAAGTAGAATATGTCACGAAAAAACAATCTTGGAATCAGAATGATAACTAAAAGCATTCCAGAGTTATTAATGTTTAAAGTGACAGTGGTCAGATGTGCAAAAAATGGCCGGGTCCTGAGGTGTAAAATAGCTGGGTCCTTAAGGGGTTAAAGGGGTACTCCGGTGGTCAACGTGTTTTTCCGTTTTTGACTTACCCTATTTGTTTTGTTTAATTTCTATTCTTGTTGTTTAGCCTACTCTATTTCCGTTCTTTGATGTCTTTTTATCCCCCACTTTGTTTTCCTATCTTTGCTTCTATTTCCTGTTTCTTGCTGTGCTGAAAACTACAAATCCCAGCATGCCACATGCCTTGCTGGTTTGGGGCAGCTCCTTTTTTTTGTTTTGTTTGTTTGTTCTGCCCTTTACCCATCCTACTATTTTCCCGGGTCGGCCCTCTTATACACAGCACACTAATATAATCAGCCCTGGTTGGGATACACTGGCATACACACACAAAAGGGACTACAACTCCCAGCATGTGTCATTCATGAGTCTTCAATCTGTGGTATAACACCAGCATGCTGCCTCTGTAGTCTCCTGGGGGTTGTAGTTCACCACACCTCTGTAGGGCATACACCAGTGTTTCCCAACCAGAGTGCCTCCAGGTGTTGCAAAACTACAACTCCCAGCTGTTTTGCAACAGCTGAAGGCACACTGGTTGGGAAACACTGGTGTAACATGATGTGTATGCTGATTAGGCTAGAACAGTGTTTCCCAACCAGTGTGCCTCCAGCTGTTGCAAATCTACAACTTCCAGCATGCCCAAAGTGTCAGGGCATGCTGGGAGTTGTAGTTTTGCAACAGCTGGAGGCACACTGGTTTGTAAACACTAGCATACACACACACACACACAACAGGGACTACAACTCCCCGCATGTGTCATTCAGGAGTCCCCCCTCCCCTTTCACATATAGAGATCATTCCCAGTATGAGATTTATTCCCCTGCATTCCATACATCCCCAGCCTGTGCACCTTCTCATCCTCCCCTTCAGATAACACTTATCTTCTCTGTAAGGTCCTTCTCCTGTGCAGACCTGCATCCTTAGACTACAGAGCAGGGGAGGTGAGGAGTTGTGTACTCAGCTGGATGGGATGAGGGGGCATGGCTTATTTCTCATGCAGACAAAGAAAAAAAAAAAAAGCTGTGACATCTTGTCCACAACAGACTCAGAACTGTGGACAACAGTAAAAGGAAACCCTGTGAACTACAGAACTTCCTGCCCAACAAAAAGGTAAGAAAAAGACACACATGCTGCCAAAACATATAACACATGTATATTGCAAAAAAAACAAAACTTACAAAGAAGATGCCATATAGTCAAAAAAATTAACCACCGGAGTACCCCTTTAAGGGTTTACACACCTGTGGGGTGTTAAGGCGCACTATACCCCTTGTTACGTTCCGTAAGGGGTGTAGTTTCCAAAATGGGGTCACATGTGGGTATTTATTTTTTTTCGTTTATGCAAATCACCAATTTAGACCTCAAATGTACATAGTGCACTCTCACTCCTGAGCCTTGTTGTGCGCCCGCAGAGCATTTTACGCCCACATATGGGGTATTTCCGTACTCAGGAGAAATTGTGTTACAAATTTTGGGGGTCTTTTTTTCCTTTTAACGCTTGTGAAATTAAAAGTATGGGGCAACACCAGCATGTTAGTGTAAAATGTTTTATTTTTTACACTAACAAGATGGTGTAGCCCCCAGCTTTTTCTTTTCATAAGGGGTGAAAGGAGAAAAAGCCCCCCAAAATTTGTAGTGCAATTTCTCCCGAGTACGGAAATATCCCATATGTGGCACTTAACTGTTTCCTTGAAATACGACAGGGCTCCGAAGTGAGAGAGCGCCAGCTGTTGCTAAATTCCCAGCATGCCTGGACAGTCAGTGGCTGTCCAGAAATGCTGGGAGTTGTTGCTTTGCAACAGCTAGAGGCTCTGTTTTGGAAACACTGCCTTACAATAAGTTTTTCATTTTTATTGGGGGGGGACAGTGTTTTACCCTTTATTATGTGTTAATGTAGTGTAGTGTTTTTAGGGTACATTCGCACTGGAGTTTGCGCTGCAGCGAAAAAATTTGCCGCAGCCCAAACTTGAAGCAGGAAACTTACTGTAAACCTACCCGTGTGAATGTACCCTGTACATTCACATGGGGGGGCAAACCTCCAGCTGTTTCAAAACTACAACTCCCAGCATGTACTGATCACCGAAGGGCATGCTGGGAGATGTAGTTGTGCAACAGCTGGAGGTACGCAACTCCAACTCCCAGAATGCCGAGACAGCTGTTTGCTGTTTGGGCATGCTGGGATTGGCAGTTTTGCAACATCTGGAGGGCCACAGTGATCTCCAAACTGTGGCCCTCCAGATTTTGCAAAACTTCAAATCCCAGCATGCCTAGACAGCAAACAGCTCTTTGGGCATGCTAGGTGTTGTAGTTTTGCAAGATCTGGAGGGATACAGTTTAGAGACCACCCCTGCCACCTCACTCCTAACCCTTCAGGGGGATCGTAGGTGTCTTAGACAACTGCGATCCCCCTTATATTCCGGGTCACCATAGACCTGTAATGACCCAGAATCGCGCAAATCACAAGTGTAAATTCACTTGCGATTTACCGCGATCGCCGACATGGGAGGGTCTGATGACCCCCCTGGGCGTTTGCACGGGATGCCTGCTGAATGATTTCAGCAGGCATCCCGATCCGATCCCCGCCCGGTGGGGGCCGGAATTCTCCATGACGTGTGCGTACGTCATGGGTCCTTAAGTACCAGGGTGTCATGACGTACGCGTACGTCAAGGGTCCTTAAGGGGTTAAAGGGGTGTTCCAGGAAAAAAAAAAAAAATTATATCAACTGGTTCCAGAAAGTTATACAGATTTGTAAATTACTTCTATTAAAAAATCTTAATCCTTCCAGTAGTTATCAGCTGCTAAAGTGAAGTTGTTCTTTTCTGTCTGACAACAGTGCTCTCTGCTGACTCTGCTTGTCTCAGGAACTGTCCAGAGTAGGAGAAAATCCACATAGCTAACCTCTAATGCTGTGGACAGTTCCTGACACAAGCAGAAGTGTTAGCAGAGAGCACTGTCAGAAAGAAAACAACAACTCAACTTCAGCAGCTGATAACTACTGGAGGGATTAAGATTTTTTAATAGAAATAATTTATAAATCTGTTTAACTTTCTGAAGCCAGCTGATATTGAAGAAAGTTTTTTCCTGGAATACCCCTTTAATTTGTCTGTGCATTGTTTCCCCGTCGTCCTGCAGCTTGATGGACAAGCTGGGCTCAGCTTAAACCCCTGAGGAAGTCACAATTTAGTGACGGAATGCGTGGGGTTCCTTTGTGACCCCGTCCTACTTTGCTGTTCCTACGTCTGTGGTTTGCTATCTTTGTGGTATTTTCGTGCATTTTGTTTCTAATATATGCTATGGGAGAAGTTATAATTGACTATTTATCCATATAATGTGTATATTGACATTACTTTAGCTATCTCTTCATATTCTAAATACACCCAACAGATGTTATTAGGTGATATTTGCCACTGTCTTAGAGTGCACAGCAATATATTTAATATCTATCAGAGGACGGGTCTGTGGTGAAAGGGTTCTTGGCCTAGGGCTGGGCGGTATACCGGTTCATACCGAATACCGAAATTTTTGTGCTGCACAATATGAATTTTAACCCATATAACAATACCGGTTTGGCTCTCCCCCTCGGGGATGAATGAATTGTCAGCCCAGTGCTGCGCAGTCCCCACATCGGGGAACTAATCATATGTGACCCGTGAGCGCCGTTATGCCCCCCCCCCCCCAATTAACTATTAGCCGAGCGCTGCGCTGTCCCCATCGGGGTACTACCCACATATATGTCACCCGCAAGCGCTGCTCTCCTCGACCTCCTGCCACCGGCACGGATACTCTATACCAGTGGTCTTCAACCTCCAGATGTTGCAAAACTACAACTCCCAGCATCCCCGGACATCTGGAGGTCCGAAGGTTGAAGACCACTGCTCTATACTGTATCCCTATGCCCCGGCTGCAAAAGGTAAACAAAATAAACTTTAACTCACCTTCCCCGTCGGTCCGGACCAGCTTCCTAGGGAATGGAACGTCAGAAAGCAGTCAGCCTATCACCGGCCACAGCGATGTTCCGCCTTGGCCGGTGATAGGTTGAGCCGGCTTCTTACACGACAGTGGGCTCAGCGTATCACCGGCCGAGGCAGAACATCGCTGCGGCTGGTGATAGGCTGACGGCTGTACGACGTTCACGTCCCCAGGAAGAGCGCAAGGTTGACGTAGGAACATGCGTTAAAGTTTATTTTTGTTTACCTTTTGCATCCCGGGCATAGCGATACTGCACAGTATAGAGTGTCAGCGCCGGCGGACGCAAAAATCAAGAGGACGAGGAGAGCAGCGCTTGCGGGTGACGCGAGTAGTACCCCGATGGGGACAGCGCAGCGCTGGGCTAATAATTAAAAAAAAATTTTGGGGGGGGGGGGGGGGTTAGGGGAATACCGTTATATACCGTGGAACCGCCATAGGTTACAAAAATACCGCAATACACATATTTGGCCATACCGCCGAGCCCTATCTTGGCCCCTCTCCCATGTTGTGTATTGCTCTTGAGGAGCGATTTTAAATGGTTTTAATGCCCTTTGTTACAGATTTTTGTACTCTGTATATGATTGTAATTTAATGAAGGATTTACATATAGAATTATAAGAGAGAAATTGGTGTGCACTTTATACAACAATAGTTCTTCTTGGTATGCTGGGCTCCGCTTACAATCGCCAAGTCCAGCTAAAAAGAAATTGGCATGTGCACCGTATCATGTTCTGGTGCAGGCACAGTAAGCTATTAAAGCCACAGCCTCACTGATAACACTCACCATGTGTGTGTGCGCAGCCAGAATGACAGCAGAGAAACAGATCAAACCTGTCTCTCTGGCAGTACACACGTGCCAGTATGTGATGTAACAAAGCGAGCCCAGCCTGCAAACAGTGAACCCTAGAGTAGAATGGTCCAATAACATTTTTTTTCAGCAAAATAAAGACTGACACTAGTTAAAAAAAAATAAAAAAAGATCAAGTGCAGTATCTGTTCTTATCAGGTAGTCCACTGGTAGGAATGGATGGCCGCATGGAGGAGCAGGTGTACCGGGGTGTTCAGGGGCTGGTGCCACGACACCAGCTCAACGGCTGCCATGATGTGACCTGTTTCCTCCGGGTCTCGCCATGAGGTTGGGGGGTGTAGAGCCGAGGGGAGTGGTGACCCTGAGGTGCCGAAACTCACTTGTCGTTATAGCTCACTGAGTGAACGCGCTGCACCATATACTCTTCACCTTTGGCACTCACCCTTTGTATCTCGGCCTTCTGGCTAGGATCAGGGACATTTTTATAGATCCGGCCGGATGATCGGGCAGTATATCTGCACTCATTCACTTATTATTTTTGTATGTCACTGTGCCACTTTGCATGTTTTGCTTGTACATAGGATTTGTCAGGATGCGGTAGCCCTTCTGGATGTCCCTCCTGGCGGTCTAGGGGAGGTGTGTGAGGCCATTCGGTTCCTCGCCCGGAGGTGAACGGTAGGTAGGTTTGTTGGGGGGGCCTCTCTCCTGTTGGAGAAGGGCTTAGCGATAGACCGCATCCTTTGTGCACATTTTTTTTTTTTTTTTTTGTGTGACACGTTTGCACTTTCACATCATACATTACACACACACACATCACACATACACCATATATACACAACACACATACATCATACATAGACACATGATACATACACCCGCCGCTGCCCCCCCACATCATACATTACATACACCATACACACATCATATATACACATACACTCACACATATGCACACATCATGTATAGACCCGCCGCTGCCCCCTATATCATACATTACATACACACATACACAGACACCATACACACATCATATATACACATGACACATACACCATACATATGCACACATTATACATACACCTGCCGCTGCCCACCCCACATCATACACAGACACAAAACACATGACACATACATATGCACACATCATACATACACCCCCTCATCTAATAATACATTACATGCATATACAACCACCCTTCCCACCGCCTGCATGCTCAGCCTCCTCACCTGAGCCGGTGTGAGGTGAAATCCCCAGCTCGTGCAGTGCAGTCTCCTCACACACGTCCTCTCCCCGCTCTGCATTTTCCCCGTGAATATTTGAAACCTCCAAGTGATAAATGAAGTCCTGTGTAGACAGAGCAGGGGGAAGGGAGAGGCTGTGTGTGGGGGAGGGAGGAGTTGTGTACGTCCTCATTCTCCCCCTGTCTTCCTGTGTTATGCAGAGCTGCGCTCTCCATACTCCGGGGGCGTGGCTTAATTATGTCCAGCAGACGTGCGATCCCCTCACATCGGCTGGGGGGGCTCTGAGCAGCGGCCCCCGGCTACTGAAATCAGCTGGGGGCCGCCACCCCCCCCCCTCCATACATTCTGAGCGCCGGTGTGAGGTGCAGACTTGCATCGGCTCCTGCACCTCACACCGGCATTAAAGAAAAATAAGGGGGACGTCGGTCTGTCCCTGCTAGCCCGATACAGGGCTAAATCTATAAACAATACACCTGCCCGGCGCCCAAAACTACTTGTCCCGGGCGATAGGATTTCCACATCCCTTTATGCCTATAGTGGCCTCATTTTCTAACATATATTTTACATCTACCTTTCTACTGGTATGCTGACGTAAAACACAGACATAATGCTCTTTTCTAATATTAACCCAGCCTTTAACAAGACAGTGATGAATGTCCACTGCACATCTGAAACTTAAAGGGGTTATCCAGCAGCAGAAAAACTATTTCTTCTAAAAACAGCACCATGGGTTGTATGTGGTGTTACAACTAAGCTGCAAAACCCCACCCAGCCTGCAGACAAATGTGGTGCTGTTCCTTGAAGAAATAAGCTCTGTTTTTCTAGTGCTGGATAACCCTTTATATGGTCACATTTCTTACAGTCAGCAACATGTTATGTCTATTATATACTTACCTCATATTGAATGGAGCCATAAGCCGCACCACATACTGTCGGTCTTTGGGAAGTTTTAATTTAGGGATTTTAGATGGATCAAAATCAGGTGGATAATATTTCTAAAAGGTAAAAGACAGAAAAAAGCATTACAAATGACTTATCCTTTCTATTAGTGTATGTTTAAGTGTACATAACTCAGGGCTCGACAAATCCCAAGGTGGCGCCAAGGTTTTTGTCAGCTCTTTCCAGTAGGGGTTGCACATCTTTAAAAAAAATAATAATAATGTTTTAGGCTGAATTCACATCACGTTTTGTCATTACGCCTGCCGGATCCAACTCCGAATCTCATTCACTTAAATGAGCCGACTGGAGTCAGACATTTTTGCCCTGTATCTGGTTTTGTGACCGGACTTAAAACCGTGGTATAATACGGAATAAGTAAAACAGTTTGTTTGATTTTTTTTTTAAAGAGTGACACTAATGACTGTGACACACGGGAGAGATGAGGGGACTCTAATGACTGATCATATAAAGTCCCATTAAGTGACATGCGGCATCCTAGCTTCTAACTTTTTTTGCTGGCTCCTAGATTCATAAACTTTCTAAGGCCAGACATAACTCTTGAGGCCAGTCTGTCTCATCATAGAAATGTTATTGTTGGAGTCTGACAGCTACACCTAACTGGTTTAAGCAATCAATGAAGACACTAGTACTGTAGTCCCCCATTCACTCCTCCTGCTTGCAAGATGAATACCTTCTATATTTTTTGTTTCAAAATTAACTTTCTGCCACTTCTAATCTCAGGACTATTGGCACAAATGACAGCTTATGTCGGATTCCTTGAGCGCTTGCTTACCCTATATATGGTATTAACCCCTTAAGGACTCAGCCCACTTTGACCTTAAGGACCAGGCAAATTTTCATTTTTAGACTTATGATTTTTAGAAAGGGAGGAGGAAAAAACAAAATGCTTTCAATTTTGCATCTACAGTCCCATATTAGGGCTTGTTTTTGCATCACCAATCGTTCTTTGTAATGATATTACTTATTTTACAACAATGTGCTGCGAAAGTAAAAAAGAAAAAAAAACACTTATTTGTGTGGTGAAAAACAAAAAACAAAATGCAATTTTGTCAATTTTTGGGAGCTTCTGTTTCTACGCAGTGCACTTTTCGGTAAAAATGGCACCATATCTTTATTCTGTAGGTCCATACAGCTATAAGAATATCCATACAACTTTAAAAAATATTATAACTGTATGCAACAAAATTTGTATGTTTAAAATGGTCACCTTCTGACCCCTATAACATTTTTATTTTTCCGCATACGGGGCTATATGAGGGCAAATTTTTTTGTGCCGTGGTCAGTAGTTTTAATCAATATCATTGGTGATGATGGGACTTTTTGATCGCTCATCAGACATTTTTTATGGTATATGAAGTGACCAAAAATGTATTTTTTTAGGTATATGTCATCGACCGTGCAGTTTAACTAACCTTACATTTTAATAGTTTGCACATTTAAGCACACGGTGGTACCACATATTTGTTTATTTTTTATTACATTATTTTATTTAACCCGGACTGAGTGTTTTTCCACTTTTGTTTTTTCCTCCTTACCTTTTAAAAATCATAACCCTTTCAAGTATGTACCTAAAAATCCATATGATGGCTTATTTTTTGTGCCAATTCTACTTTGTAATGACATCAGTCATTTTACCCAAAAATCTATGGAGAAAATAAAAATAAAAATCATTGTGCGATAAAATTGAACAAAAAACGTCATTTTGTAACTTTTGGGGCTTGTGTTTCTACGCAGTGCATTACACAGTAAAAACGACATCTTCTCTTTATTCTGTAGGTCCATACGATTATATTGATACCCTACTTATTTATATAGGATTGATTTTGTCTTTCTTCTGTAAATAAATCATAACTACATGCAGAAAAATGTATACGTTTAAAATTTAAAATCTTCTGACCCCTATAACTTTTTATTTTTCTGCGTGCTTGGCGAGGGCTAATTTTTTGCGCCGTGTTCTGAAGTTTTTATTTGTACCATTTTTATTTTGATCAGACTTTTTGATCGCTTTTTATTCATTTTTTTTATGGTCCAAAAAGTGAACCAAAATATGCCATTTTGGACTTTGGAATTATTTTGCCCATATGCCATTCACCGTGCGGTATAATTATCAATGCATTTTAATGGTTTGGACATTTACGCGTGCAGCAACACCACATGTTAATTTTTATGTTGATTTACACAGCTTTTTTTTATGGGAAAAGGGGGGTGATTCAAACTTTTATTAGGGGAGGGGTTAAATGATCCTTAACTTTTATTTTTTGCAATGTCATAGGGGGGCTATAACACTGCACACACTGATCTTTTAGCATTGATAAGTGTTGCGCTTGACTGCTCCTGCCTGGATCTCAGGCATGGAGCAGGCATTAAAGGGGTATTCCGCCCCTAGACATCTTATCCCCTATCCAAAGGATAGGGGATAAGATGTCAGATCGCCGCGGTCCCGCTGCTGGGGACCCCCGGGATCCCCGCTGCGGCACTGCGCTATCATTACAGCACAGAGCGAGTTCGCTCTGCACGTAATGATGAGCGGTACAGGGGCCGGAGCATTGTTACGTCACGGCTCCGCCCCTCGTGATGTCACAGCCCGCCCCTTTCAATACAAGTCTATGGGAGGGGGCGTGGCAGTCGTCACGCCCCCTCCCATAGACTTGCATTAAGGCGACGGGCCGTGATGTCACGAGGGGCGGCGCCATGACGTCACGCTGCTCCGTCCCCCGTATCGCCCATCATTACGCACAGAGCGAACTTGCTCTATGCTGTAATGATAGCAGGGTGCCGCAGCGGGTATCCCGGGGGTCACCAGCAGCGGGACCGCGGCGATCTGACATCTTATCCCCTATCCTTTGGATAGGGGATAAGATGTCTAGGGGCGGAATACCCCTTTAAGGGGGTGGGGCGTGACATCACTGGCAACGGAGTCGCAACGTGACGATGCTCCGTTCCCTGCATCGCCCCATCATCATGCACAGAGCCAGTGTGCTCTGTAGTGATGACGGCGGGGTGCTGCTGCAGAGACCAGCGGTGGTACCCCCGCGATCAGACATCTTATGATTTGGATAGGGGATAAGATATCCCAGGCAGAGTACCCCTTTAAGAGGCAAAAAGTAGCACAATAATGGAAAAGTATATAAACATTTTATTCGTATTGACCCACAGAAAAAAAAGAGTGTACAGTAGGGCTGCATGATTTGGGAAAAATGTGCGATTGTGGAGCTAAATATTGAGATAGCGATATGCAATTGTAATATAATAAACAAATGGTGATATTCCCCCACTTCATGTCCAATCCCCTTATTTCATATAGCCAACCCGCCCCATTTCATGTAGAGGGGATAGGATACGAAATGGGGAGAAATGAGCTTAACCCCCTTAACAACTAAGGACGTATATTTAAATCCTCCGCCGGCTCCCGCGATATGCCGCGGAGTCACGCGGTGTCCCCGCGGCATGTCGGGTCAGTCCCGGCGGCTATAAACGGCCAGGACCCGCGGCTAATAAAGGACATCAGCGATCGCGGTGATGCCCTTTATTAACCCTTCAGACGCAGCTATCAAATCTGACCGCCGCGTGTGAAAGTGAAAGTATTCCGGCTGCTCAGTCGGGCTGTTCGGGACCAAGGCAGTGAAATCGCGGCGTCCCAAACAGCTTACAGGACACCGGGGGGCCCTTACCTGAGATTCAGGCAGGAGCAGTCAAGCGCCGATAACACTGATCACAGGCGTGTTAATACACGCCAGTGATTTGTGTAAAAGATCAGTGTATGTAATGTTATAGGTCCCTATGGGACCTAAAACACTGCAAAAAAAAAAAAAGTAAAAAAAAAAAAAAAAGTGTTCATAAAGATCCTTTAACCCCTTCCCTAATAAAAGTTAGAATCACCCCCCTTTTCCCATAAAAAAATAAAACAGTGTAAATAAAAATAAACATATGTGGTATCGCCGCGTGCGTAAATGTACGCACTATAAAAATATATTGTTAATTAAACCGCACGGTCAATGGCATACACGCCATTCCAAAGTCAAATAAAGCGTATTTTTGGTCACTTTTTATACCATTAAAAAATTAATAAAAAGTGATCAAAAAGTCCGATCGATAAAAACTTCAGATCATGGTGCAAAAAAAAAAGAGTCCTCATTACGCCCTGTATGTGGAAAAATAAAAAAGTTATAGGGGTCAGAAGAGGACATTTTTAAACGTATACATTTTCCTGCATGTAGTTATGATTTTTTCCAGAAGTACGACAAAATCAAACCTATATAAGTAGGGTATCATTTTAATCATATGGACTTACAGAATAATGATAAGGTGTAATTTTTTTTCCAAATATGCACTGCGTAGAAACGGAAGCCCCCAATAGTTACGAAATAGCGTTTTTTCTTCGATTTTGTCGCACAATGATTTTTTTTTTCCCTTTCGCCGTGGATTTTTGGGTAAAATGACTAAAGTCACTGCAAAGTAGAATTGGTGACGCAAAAAATAAGCCATAATATGGATTTTTGGGTGGAAAATTGAAAGGGTTATGATTTTTAAAAGGTAAGGAGGAAAAAACTAAAATGCAAAAACTGAAAAGCCCTGCGTCCTTAAGGGGTTAAAGGGGTACTCCGGTGGAATAATTTTTTTTTTTTTTTTTTTTTTTTAAATCAACTGGTGCCAGAAAGTTAAACAGATTTGTAAATGACTTCTATTAAAAAAATCTTAATCCTTCTAGTACTTATAGCTGCTGAATACTACAGATGAAATGGTTTTCTTTTTGGAACACAGAGCTCTCTGCTGAAATCATGACCACAGTGCTCTCTGCTGACATCTCTGTCCATTTTAAGAACTCACCAGAGTAGAAGAAAATCCCCATAGCAAACATATGCTGCTCAGGACAGTTCCTAAAATGGACAGAGATGTCAGCAGAGAACACTGTGGTCCAAAAAGAAAAGAATTTCCTCTGTAGTATTCAGCACCTAAGTAGTACTGGAAGGATTAAGATTTTTTAATAGAACTCATTTACTAATCTGTTTAACTTTCTGGCACCAGTTGATTTAAAAAAATAAAAAAAGGTTTCCACCGGAGTACCCCTTAACCCCTTAAGGACTCAGCCCATTTTGGCCTTAAGGACTCAGACAATTTAATTTTTACGTTTTCATTTTTTCCTCCTCGCCTTCTAAAAATCATAACTCTTTTATATTTTCATCCACAGACTAGTATGAGGGCTTGTTTTTTGCGCGACCAGTTGTCCTTTGTAATGACATAACTCATTATATCATAAAATGTATGGCGCAACCAAAAAACACTATTTTTGTGGGGAAATTAAAACGAAAAACGCAATTTTGCCAATTTTGGAAGGTTTTGTTTTCACGCCGTACAATTTATGGTAAAAGTGACGTGTGTTCTTTATTCTGAGGGTCAATACGATTAAAATGATACCCATTATTATATACTTTTATATTATTGTTGCGCTTAAAAAAAATCACAAACTTTTTAACCAAATTAGTACGTTTATAATCCCTTTATTTTGATGACCTCTAACTTTTTTATTTTTCCGTATAAGTGGCGGTATGGGGGCTCATTTTTTGCGCCATGATCTGTACTTTTTTTTGATACCACATTTGCATATAAAAAACTTTTAATACATTTTTTATAATTTTTTTTTTAATAAAATGTATTAAAAAAGTAGGAATTTTGGACTTTTTTTTATTTTTTTTCGTTCACGCCGTTCACCGTACGGGATCATTAACATTTTATTTAAATAGTTCGGACATTTACGCACGCGGCGATACCAAATATGTCTATAAAAAAATTTTTTACGCTTTTTGGGGGTAAAATAGGAAAAAACGGACGTTTTACTTTTTTATTGGGGGAGGGGATTTTTCACTTTTTTTACTTTTACATTTTTTTTTTACACTTGAATAGTCCCCATAGGGGACTATTCATAGCAATACCATGATTGCTAATACTGATCTGTTCTATGTATAGGACATAGAACAGATCAGTATTATCGGCGATCTTCTGCTCTGGTCTGCTCGATCACAGACCAGAGCAGGAGACGCCGGGAGCCGAACGGAGGAAGGTGAGGGGACCTCCGTGCGGCGTTATGAATGATCGGATCCCCGCAGCAGCGCTGCGGGTGATCCGATCGTTCATTTAAATCGCGAACCGCCGCAGATGCCGGGATCTGTATTGATCCCGGCACCTGAGGGGTTAATGGCGGACGCCCGCGAGATCGCGGGCGTCGGCCATTGCCGGCGGGTCCCTGGCTGCGATTAGCAGCCGGGATCAGCCGCGCATGACACGGGCATCGCTCCGATGCCCGCGGTTATGCTTAGGACGTAAATGTACGTCCTGGTGCGTTAAGTACCACCTCACCAGGACGTACATTTACGTCCTGCGTCCTTAAGGGGTTAAATTCCTCCTCCACATTTCACATGCCTGGTATAGTAAATCTGCACACTCTCCAGCACTGTTGTGTTGCTCTATAGTGCAGCGCCACCATGTGCGAGGGAGCACTGGGAGTAAGTGAATTCCCTGAAGGGCAGGGAGGGGGTTCATTTTTCTCTCCTCACTTTAATAAAGGCTTGTTTTCTGCGCCACCAATTGTACTTTGTTTTACCATTTGAGTAAACTGAGCAATGTCATTACAAAGTTTTCTTTATATTTTTGGGGAGAAACTGGGAAAAAACAAATTCAGCAACTTTTCTTTTTTTGGGGGGGGGAGGTGGGGTTATTATACGCAGTGCACTTTTCGGTGAAAATGACATTATCTTTATTCTGCAGATCCATACAATTACAGAGATACCCAATTTATATAGGTTTTATTATAATTTATTACCTAAAAAATACTTTTTGTAAAAAAAAAAAAAAAAAAAAAATTATATATATAAATAATAAGTGTGCTTAAATTATCCCGTTCTGACCCCTATAAACTTATTTTCCCATATACAGGGCTGTATGAGGGCTTATTTTTTGTGCCATGATCTGTAGGTTTTATTGGGACAATTTTTGTTTTGATGAGATTTTTGATCACTTTATATTAACTTTTTTCTAGTATATGAAGAGGACAAAAAGTAGCAATCTGGGTATTTTTTTTTTTTTTTTAATTCCCGTTTTCTCCATTGACTGTGCTATTTTAATGCCACATGTTTGTTTATTTTTGTTTACATTATTTAATGTAAAAAATTGGGGGGGGGGGAGAGGGGTTAATTTAACCACTTAAGGACCAAGGGCGTACAGGTACGTCCTTGGTCCTGCTCTCCTGATATAACGCGGGGTTACACAGTAACCCTGCGTCATATCACGGCGGGCCCGGCGTCATAGTGAAGCCGGGACCCGCCTCTAATAGCGCGCAGCGCCGCGCAGCGCTATTAACCCTTTAGCCGCGTGCTCAGAGCTGAAGCGAAAAGTGAAACTGAAAGTGGCCGGCTAGCTCAGTCGGGCTGTTCGGGATAGCCGCGGCTAATCGCGGCATCCCGAACAGCTGACAGGACAGCGGGAGGGCCCCTACCTGCCTCCTCGCTGTCCGATCGCCGAATGACTGCTCAGTGCCTGAGATCCAGGCCTGAGCAGTCATGCGGCAGAATCGTTGATCACTGGTTTCTTATGAGAAACCAGTGATCAATGATGAAGATCAGTGTGTACAGTGTTATAGGTCCCAATTATCATGATTCGACATGGATTGCAATATATTGTGCAGCATCAAAACGAAACCTTGCAAAATTGCGGTTTTCTTTAAAATTTCCCCGCACAATATTTTTGGGGTTTTGCCATACATTTTATGGTTAAAGAAAATAATAAATAAAAAAAACAAGTGATGGTGGTGCAAAAAAAAAAAACACAAGCCCCCATATGGGTCTGTGGATGAAAACATAAAAGTTATGATTTTTAGAAGGCGAGGAACACAAAAACTTAGATGCAAAAATAAAATTGAGTCCTTTAAGGGAACCAATCATCAGATTTTACCCTATATAACGCTTTGCAAAGCGTTATATAGGGTAAAATCTTTATTTTCACTATCCTCGGGGGATGCTCCTGCCCCCAGGGCTTGGGAAGATATGAAGTTATTAACTACTCACCGCCGCCGGCGTAAGTAGTGACCTGGGCGGGAGCAACGCCCCCTCCGATTGATTGATGGGCCGCGTCATCACTCTGCTCCTTCTGTTTAGAGAGCGGAACAATGACGCGGACCATCAATCAAGCGGAGGGGGCGTCGCTCCAGGACGAAGAATGGGAGTAGATGAGAAGAGCTCCCCACCCAGGTGACTACTTACGGCGGCGGCGACTAGTTTATAACTTCATATCTTCACCATCCCTGTGGGCAGGAGCATCCCCCGGGAATGGTGAAAATAAAGATTTTACCCTATATAACCCTTTGCAAAGCGTTATATAGGGTAAAATCTGATGATTGGTTCCCTTTAAATGGTCACTGTCAGATGCAAAAACGTTTTATATGTTATAAAGCATGCAAAACTAATAGGTTTTGCAATTGCTTTCATTAGAAAATTTTCAGTATTTCATACTGAAAAAGCCAGTGAAACAACTGCTTGGACACATACTAGTCCAGCTGTGTACATGCGTCATCACCTATGTCATGGACACACTTCCTTGATTGACAGCTGTGAGCGCAGGGCTCAGAGCTCGAGGAGAAATCCTCCCACAGTCAGTTTGTGTCCCGCTACTGTCAGTGAGGACAAGCTGGGAGTTGTAGTTTTTCCGTTTTGCTAATGCTAGGGGAGATGTGAGCAGACAGCATACTGAGGGAGGGGGCGGAGACTTGCACAGTGAGGCCACGCCCCCTCCCTTTGAGAGGAATTCAGACTAGTGAGCTAAACTAAAAGTGTAATAAAAAAATAAATAAAGGTACCAGACACATAAAAATTAGATGTACATGGTCAGGATCAGGTACTGAGTGATATATTTAAAAAAAAAAAAAGTCAAAATGGGCTGTGCCTTTAGGGTACAGTCACACGTACGCAGATTTGATGCGCAGGATATGATTAGGGCTGGGCGGTATGACCAAATGTGTGTATCACGGTATCTATGTAACTTTTGGCACTTCCACGGTATATAACGGTATTTCCTTCTCCTCCCCTCTGCCCCCCCCCCCCAAATTAATTATCAGCCCAGCGCTGTGCTGTTCTGCCCCCCCCCAATTAATTATCAGCCCTGTGCTGCCCCCAACGGGGTAAATACATGTCACCCGCAAGCGCTGCTCTCCTCGTGCTGTTTGTTGCGGCCGCCAGCACTGACACTATACTGTGCGGTATCCCTATGCCCGGGCTGCAAAAGGTAAATAAAAAAAACTGACACATGTTCCGACGTTGGCCTTACGCTGGGGACGGGAACGTTGGAGAGCCGTCACCCTCTCACCGGCCGCAGCGATGTTCAGCCTCGGCCGGTGATAGGCTGAGCCCAAGGAGCTCTGGCTGGCTCCTTACATGACAGTGGATTTAGCCTATCACCGGTTGAGGCTGAACATCGCTGCGGCCAGTGATAGGCTGATGGCTCTCTGATGTTCCCGTCCCAAAGAAGCAGATGAGGCCGGTACCGGACTAACGGGAGGTAAGATAATGTTTATTTTGTTTATTTTTTTGAGGGATAGCACACAGTATAGAGCAGTGGTCTTCAACCTGCGGACCTCCAGATGTTGCAAAACTACAACTCCCAGCATGCATGCTGAGAGTTGTAGTTTTGCAACATCTGGAGGTCCGCAGGTTGAAGACCACCGGTATAGAGTGTCAGCCCCGGTGGCTGCAACAAACAGGAGGACGAGGAGGGCAGCGCTTGCGGGTGACATGTCAGCTTTTACTCCGATAGGGACAGCGCTGGGCTGATAATTAATTTGGGGGGGGGGGGGGGCAGAATAGCGCTAGCGGGCAACATATGATTAGTTCCCCGATGTGGGGATTCATTCATTAATTCCCGAGGGGGAGGGGCCAAACCGATATTGCGGTATTGGTTAAAATTCATATCGTGCAGCACAAAAATGTCGGTATTCGGTATGAACCGGTATACCGCCCAGCCCTAGATAAGGTACACAGGATGTTCTGCTGCAGATTTCAATGTAAACTAAATGACTGAGAACAACTTCTAATCTACAGTTACAAATCTTGTGCATCAAATCTGCGCAGAATCCTGTATGTGTGAACGTAACCTAAATGCATTAAACAGATCCTATATTATTAGTCTATGGGTGACACATGCCACCATTAGGCATTTTATCATGGTCTCAGTTTGTAGTATACAGCAGGAGCTTATCCTGATGTCTATGCAAAACAGAGAGGGGGGGAGAGAGAGAGAGAGACTACACTATTCTATGCCACAAATAGAAGGCACGCCATTGTAATGCATGTCTGCTCTATTGAGCCCTATGGACACACTGTGGGAGACATTTTTGCAGGTATTCTGATATTCACAAGAAGTGTTGTCCTATGTTTTTCCCTCACACCAAACATTCACATGCACAGCTGGCACTGGGAACACTGCTGGCCTAATTTCCCTGTATGTGTGGCCTGAGGTCCTCCAGAAAAGAGGAGTTATGCGCTCTTCTTAGACAAATTCTGTACTCCGCAGAGAACGAGAGCGATACAAGCTGTCTCCGCTGCCTGCTGGAGAGTGTGCGAGCGTGTCTGCCTGAGACAATCCTATTATGGAGGTCGTGTCCGTGCACACAGCCGCGTACACTCCGCAGGCTGCACGATGTCTGACAACACCAAAACTTACATTTAAAACTTTACGCTCCGACATTGTTGCTCTTCAAGATCCTCTTGGTCGCACAGAATCCACCTCACGGTGCGCCAGCCCCTGTCATCGTGGGCGTATCCCTTTAGTCCAGCGAACTTCTGCTACAATGTTCTCGTGCCGCCGCCGCCGCCATTTTCTCGAAGATCAAGTCAATCTATAATGAATATGTGTGGATGATGTCTGTGCACTCCTTAAGCGGAAATGTATCATTGTATTTTTATATTATTATTATTATTTTTACATTTTTTACTTTCGAATATCGTACAAAAAGTTACAAACCCCTCCAACACTGCAAAACTAAGCCAGCACAGTGCTGGCTTACAAAACTGCCTTTGGTGAGCATGTTTAACCCCTTAAGGACCCAACCCATTTTCACCTTAACCCCTTAAGGACCAAGTGTTTTTGCTCTTTCGTTTTTTCCTCCTTACCTTTTAAAAATCATAACCCTTTCAATTTTGCACCTAAAAATCCATATGAGGGCTTATTTTTTGCACCACCAATTCTACTTTGTAATAACATCAGTCATTTTACCCAAAAATCTACAGCGAAATGGAAAAAATATCATTGTGTGACAAAATTGAAAAAATAAACACCATTTTGTAAATTTTTGGCAGCTTCCGTTTCTTTGCCATACAATTGTCGATAAAAATTAGACTTTATCTTTATTCTGTAGGTCCATACGATTAAAATGATACCCTACTTATATAGGTTTGATTTTGACGTACTTTTGGAAAAAATCATAACTACATGTACGAAAATGTATACATTTAAAATTGTCATCTTCTGACCCCTATAACTTTTATTTTTCCGCGTACGGGGTGGTATGAGGGCTATTTTTTTGCGCCGTGATCTGAAGTTTTAATCTGTACCATTTTTGTTTTGATCAGACTTTTTGATCGCTTTTTATTCCTTTTTTTTATGGTATGAAAAGTGACCAAAAATACGCTATTTTGGACTTTGGGATTTCTTTGCGCTTACACCATTGACCGTGCGGTTTAATTTACTATATATGTTATAGTTCTGACATTTACGCACATAGCGATACCATATATGTTTATTTTTATTATGGTTATACATTTTTTATATGGAATTTGGGAAAAGGGGGGTGATTTAATAAGAAATGGGTTAATGTGTGTGTTTTTAAACTTTTCTAAAACTTTTTTTTTTTTTTACCCTTTTAGTCCCCTTAGGGTACTTTTAGGAGGAATCATTTGATTCCTCATACAGATCAATGGGATTACATACAATCCCATTGATCTGTGTGCTTTCAGCTCGATTGATGAAGCCTGGCCCTGCCAGGCTCTATCATTCTGAGCACCAAAGCCTCCGCAGCAGGAGGGGTAAGCCTACAGGCTACCTCAGTAGTAGATCGACCACCCGTCCCCCCCCGGGGTGAACGTGCTGCGGGGGACCACCAGGGACGAGATACAGGCACCTTTAGGCGCCGCTGTCAACTTTGACAGCGGCAATCTAAAGGGTTAATAGCCAGCCTCGGCGATTGCCACATGTCGGCTATTAACGCCGGCCCCCAGCTACAGGAATCAGCTGGGGGCCGCCGCCGGGTATGATGCGGGCTCGAGTCTGGAGCCCGCGTCATACCCCGTTAATGGCCATTGGACGAGTATAGACGTCCATGGTCGTTATAGGGTTAAGGACCCGAGCATTTTTTGCATATCTGACTACTGTCACTTTAAGCATTAATAACTCTGGGATGCTTTTACTTTGTATTCTGATTCCAAGTCTGTTTTTTTGTGACATATTCTATAGTACTTTATGTTAGTGGTACATTTTCATCGATACGTGCATCATTTCTTGGTGAAAAATTCCAAAACTTGATGACAAATTTGCATTTTTTTAACTTTGAAACTCTCTGCTTATAAGGAAAATGGACATCCCAAATAAATGATATATTGATTCATATATACAATATGTCTACTTTATGTTCGCATCATAAAGTTGACATGTTTTTATTTTTGGAAGACATCAGAGGGCTTCAAAGTATAACAGCAATTTTTCTAAATGTTTCTAAATCAGAATTTTTCAGGGACCGGTACAGTTTTGAAATGGATTTGAAAGACCTTCATATAAGAAATACCCCATGAATTACCCCCATTATGAAAACGGCACCCCTCAAAGTATTCAAAATGACATTCAGAAAGTGTGTTAACCCTTTAGGTGTTTCGCAGGAATAGCAGCAATGTGAAGGAGGAAATAAAAAATCTTAGTTTTTTACACTCACATGTTCTTGTAGACCCAGTTTTAGAATTTTCACAAGGGGTAAAAGGATCGAAATCCCCATAAAATTTGTAACCCAATTTCTCTCAAGTAAGGAAATACCTTATATGTGGATATCAAGTGCTCTGCTTGTGCACTACAAGGCTCAGAAGGGAAGGAGTGACAACGGAATTTTGGAGAGTGAGTTTTTCTCAAATGGTTTTTGGGGGGCATTTCACGTTTAAATCATGTGGCATGCTATTTTGGAAACTACACTCCTTAACCTCTTAAGGACCCATGACATACAAATACGGCATGAGCCCGCTCCCGATCTATAACGCATGGCCACGGCGTGGCCCCGCACATAGCGGGTCAGGCCCAGCCTCTAACAACGGCCAGGACCCGTGGCTAATATCGCGCAGCACTGATCGCGGTGCAGCATACTATAAACCCCCAACTTTGAACGCCGCGTCTGAAGTGAAACCATGCCGGTTAGCTCAGGGAGCGGTTCGGGACCGCCACGGCGAAATCGCAGCATCCCGAACAGCTTACAAGATAGCCGGAGGGTCCTTACCTGCCCCGATGCTGTTCGATCGCCGAATGACTGCTCAGTGCCTGAGATCCAGGCATGAGCAGTCAAGCAGCAGAATCATCGATCAGTGGTTTCTTATGAGAAACCAGTGATCAATGTAAAAGATCAGTGTGTGCAGTGTTATAGGTCCCTATGGGAGCTATAACTGCAAAAAAAAAAGTGAATAAAGATAATTTAACACCTTCCCTATTAAAAGTTTGAATCACCCCCCTTTTTCCATAAAAAAAAAAACTGTGTAAATAAAAATAAACATATGTGGTATCGCCGTGTGTGGAAATGTCCGAATTATAAAAATATTTCTCTAATTAAACTGCACGGTCAATGGCGTACGTGCGCAAAAAAATTCCAAAGTCCAAAATTGTGCATTTTTGGTCACTTTTTATATCGTGAAATCAATAAGTCCTATCAATGCAAAAATGGTACCTCTAAAAACTTCAGATCAAGGCACAAAAAATGAGCCCTCATACCGCCCATTACGCGGAAAAATAAAAAAGTTATAGGGGTCAGAAGATGACAATTTGAAACGTATACATTTTCCTGCATGTAGTTCTGATTTTTTCCAGAAGTACAACAAAATCAAACCTATATAACTAGGATATCATTTGAATCGTATGGACCTACAGAATAAAGAGAAGGTGTCATTTTTACCGAAAAATGTACTGTGTAGAAACAGAAGCCCCCAAAAGTTAAAAAATTACGTAACCCCATTTCTTCTGAGTATGGAAATACCCCATGTGTGGGCGCACTACAATGCTCAGAAGAGAAGGAGTCACATTTGGCTTTTGGAAAGCAAATTTAGCTGAAATGGTTTTTGGGGGGCATGTCACATTTAGGAAGCCCCTATTGTGCCAGAACAGCAAAAAAAAAGCCCCACATGGCACACTATTTGGGAAACAACACCCCTCAAGGAATGTAACAAGGGGTACAGTGAGACTTAACACGCCCACAGGTGTTTGACAAATTTCCGCTAAAGTTGGACATGACAATCAAAAATTTTGAAAGATTTTTTTAACTAAAATGCTGGTGTTACCCCAAATATTTCATTTTCACAAGAGGTGATATGAGAAAAAGCCATTGGGCTTTTGGAGAGAGAATTTGTTTGAATGGAAGTCGGGGGCCATGTGCGTTTACAAAGCCCACATGGTGCCAGAACAGTGGACCCCCCACATGTGACCCCATTTTGGAAACTACACCCCTCACAGAATTTAATAAGGGGTGCAATGAGCATTTACACATCACTGGCATTTGACAGATCTTTGAAACAGTGGGCTGTGCAAATGAATAATTACATTTTTCATTTTTATGGACCACTGTTTAAAAAAATCTGTCAGACATCACTGGGGTATATATGCACACTGTACCCCTTGCTACATTCCTTGAGGGTAAACGAACATGGCCTCCAATTCCAGACACATTCTCTCTCCAAAAGCAGAGCACTTTATGTCCACACATGGGGTATTTGTATACTCAGAAGAAATTGTGTTACAAATTTTGGGGGGCTTTTTTCCTATTACCCCTTCTGAAAATGAAAAATTTGGGATAACATCAGCATTTTAGTGAAAAAAAAATAATAATAATAATTTTCACGTCCAACTTTAATGAAAATTCTTCAAACACCTGTGGGGTCTTAAGGCTCACTATACTCCTTGTTACGTTCAGTGAGGGGTGTAGTTTCCAAAATGGGGTCACATGTGGTCTTTTCTTTTTGTGTTTATGTCAGAACCGCAGTAATAATCAGCCACCCCTGTGCAAATCACCTCAAATATACATGGCGCTCTCACTCCTGAGCCTTGTTGTGCGCCCACAGAGCATTTTACGTCCACATATAGGGTATTTCTGTACTCAGGAGAAATTGTATTACAAATTTTGGGGGTCTTTTTTTCTTTTACCTCTTGTGAAAATGAAAAGTATGGGGAAACACCAGCATGTTAGTGTTCAAAATATTTTTTTTTACAATAACATACTGGAGTAGACCCAACTTTACCTTTTCATAAGGGGTGAAATTTGTTAGGCAATTTCTCCTGAGTATGGAAATACCCCATGTGTGGCACTAAACTGTTGCCTTGAAATACGACAGGGCTCCGAAGTGAGAGAGCGCCATGTGCAAGGATCAGACTTGACTCCGATACAGAATTTACCCTATGGCAATGTTTCCCAAACAGGGTGCCTCCAGCTGTTGCAAAACTCCCAGCATGCCTTGACAGTCAATGGCTGTCCGGCAATACTGGGAGTTGTTGTTTTGCAACAGCTGGAGGTTCCGCTTTGGAAACAGTGCCGTACCAGATGTTTTTCATTTTTATTGGAGGGGGGAGGGTGGTAACTGTGTAGGAGTATATGTATGTGGTGACCCAGTAAAGGATGGTGTTTCCCCCGTACCCTTCTCCTGCCCTGTCAGGCAGAGTCCCTCTATGTCCCGGGGCCCCCTGCAGTGTTATCCCCTATGTACATGTGTTATCCCTTATAAAGTGTAATGTACCTTTAAATATTATACCATATGATTAATGTTATACCATGTGATTGTTACCCAGGAGGCACTAGTGACCAGGTGACCCCCCCCCCCAAATGACCTATGGGCTCCTTGCACCGTCTCAGTGTGTGTGTCCGGAGCACTGAAGGCCTCAAGCCTGCAGCCACCTGTCAATTGCAAGTAAGTCAAAGTCATCTTAATTGTCAGTCATCAAGTCAGTCAAGTCAAGTCCACCTTATAGTCAGCCTGTACCAAAGTCTGTCTAACTACTGCAAGTCCCAGCAAGCTTGCGAGGTCCCCCTGTATCACTGGTCACTTCCTTGGGATATTGACTATACTGCATAGACTGTACTATCAGTCTACCCTCAGTAAAGGTACCATTTGTCCTTAACTTGGCGTCAGTGTCTTCATTGTCCCCGTGCCTAGCCCAGGACCAGCGGTATTACCTTTGGGTGGTTAAGGCTAAACCACGCCCTGGCGTTGTGACAAAAAGGCGTTAATAAGATCTGCCCCTTGGGTTATAACATCTACCCTGCACCTCACACCCGACGTCACAACTTTTTTGCGTCATGAACAGGATACGGGTTAGCCTCTTCAGTGTTGCGAGGAGGAACCAAAGATCTGCCCTGTGTTGCACAGGGGAAGACTTTACCGGCCAGACTGAAACAGGAAGTTCCCTGGGCACAGCCATATTGGAGGTTCTGGTGGCTACATCCGGCTCTTCTGTCTATTACCCGGCACCCGCTGCCACGCAGGTTCCAGTATCTAGTCTCCGATGCCGGTAATTAGCCAAGTTAACCCCTAGTGCCCAACAGTATTACCAGGTACCTGCAAAATAGAGGGGGAGCAGCCCCCAGAGTGCTTCCGCCAGCAAAGACTAAGCAGCTGCAGCACCTCAACCAGCTTCTTAAAGCAGCAGCGTACTCAATCCTTCTTAAAGCCATAGCGCACTCAATTCTTCTTAAAGCGACTGCACACTCAATTCTTCTTAAAGTGACGGCACACTCAAAAAAGTCTACAAGATGTCAGCACCCAGGTCTCCAGATCAACCAGGCGATGGTGCCCCTTCATCTCTAGCAGCGGGATCATTTGCTGCCCCAGTGGCTGGAATACTGCCAGTCCTGCCTGCAGTCCACATCAACAACCTAGGTGTTCCAACGTCAGCACCGGTATTCATGGGGAACCCTGTCCTCCCTACCTACAATGGAGACCTCTTCACCCTGAGGGATTTCAAGGAAAGTATCCAGAGTATGTTTGTCTTTTACTCTTTCCCTCCTAATCAACAGGTGCCATTGCTCACAGGACCAGAGTAAGTCCGCACCTGGCCAGCCTCCGAGAAAGCAACTCTAGAGCATATCTTTGAAGGCCTGTCCCAGGTATTTGGGTCACATTCTCCGTCAGAGGTACGTCTCCGGCTGTATGAAAGGCGACAGAAGCCAGGTGAGACTTTAAGAGCTTATTCCGTAGCCCTGCAGAATGCCCTAGAGACTGTCCAAAAACTAGATGGTATAACTCCCGAGCAGTGCAACAATGTGTTAAAGGACAGATTTATCGATGGGCTCATAATAAGTGGGACAAAGCCCAGTTGAGAATGTTAGCAGTTCAAAACCCTAATTTGTCCTTCCCTGCTTTTAACCCCTTAAAGGAGTAGTCCAGTGGTGATTCAGTGGTGAGCAACTTATCCCCTATCCTAAGGATAGGGGATAAGTTGCAGATCGCGGGGGGTCCGACCCCTGGGGCCCCCTGCGATCTCCTGTACGGAGCCCCGACAGCCCGCTGGAAGGGGGCGTGTCGACCTCCGCACGAGGCGGCGGCCGACACGCCCCCTCAATACAACTCTATGGCAGAGCCGAAGCGCTGCCTTCGGCAATCTCCGGCTCTGCCATTGAGATGTATTGAGGGGGCGCGTCGGCCGCCGCCTCGTGCGGGGGTCGACACCCGCTATCTCGGCGGAGAGCCGGGGCCCCGTACAGAGAGATCGCAGGGGGCCCCAGCGGTCGGACCCCCGCGATCTCAAACTTATCCCCTATCCTTAGGATAGGGGATAAGTTTTTCACCACTGGACTACCCCTTTAAGGACCGGGGTTTTTTGCATTTTCGTTTTTTGCTCCTTGCCTTTAAAAAATCATATCTCTTTCAATTTTGCACCTAAAAATCCATATGATTGCTTATTTTTTGCGCCACCATTTTGTCAGTCATTTTGCCCAAAAATCTACGGTGAAATGGAAAAAAAAATCATTGTGCGACAAAATTGAAAAAAAAAACGCCGTTTTGTAACTTTTGGGGGCTTCCGTTTCTACGTAGTACATTTTTCAGTAAAAATGACACCTTATCTTTATTCTGTAGGTCCATATGATTAAAATGATACCCTACTTATATAGGTTTGATTTTGTCGTACTTCTGGAAACAATCATAACTACATGCAGGAAAATTTATACGTTTAAAATTGTCATCTTCTGACCCCTATCATTTTTAATTTTTCTGTGTATGGGGCGGTATGAGGGCTCATTTTTTGCGCCGTGATCTGAAGTTTTTAACGGTACCATTTAAAAACTGATCGCTTTTTATTCATTTTTTCATGATATAAAAAGTGACCAAAAATGCACTATTTTGGACTTTGGAATTTTTTTGTGCGTACGCCATTGACCGAGTGGTTTAATTAACGATATATTTTTATAATTCGGACATTTCCGCACGCGGTGATACCATATATGTTTATTTTTATTTACACTGTGTTTTTTTTTTATGGGAAAAGGGGGGTGATTTTTTTTTGCAGTGTTATAGCTCCCATAGGGACCTATAACACTGCACACACTGATCTTTATCATTGATCACTGGTTTCTCATAGGAAACCAGTGATCGATGATTCTGCCGCTTGACTGCTCATGCCTGGATCTCAGGCACTGAGCAGTCATTCGGCGATCGGACAGCGAGGAGGCAGGTAGGGACCCTCCGGCTGTCCTGCAAGCTGTTCGGGATGCCGCGATTTCGCCGTGGCGGCTATCCCGAACAGCCCACTGAGCTAACCGGCAGTTTTTACTTTCACTTTTAGCCGCGTGGCTCAGCTCTGAGCGCGCGGCTAAAGGGTTAATAGCGCGTGGCGCTGTGGCGCTATTAGCGGCGGGTCCCGGCTTCACTATAACACCGGGCCCGCCGTGATATGATGCAGGGTTACCGTGTAACCCCGCGTTATATCACGGGAGCAGGACCAAGGACGTACCGGTACGTCCTTGGTCCTTAAGGGGTTAAGAGACTGTCTGTTTAAGTTATTGAGTCCGGGACTGAGTTAGAGGAAGTTTGTACCCCTGTCCAAGAGCCACTATGGGCAGTAGTTAGGCCCATACCATCACCATCACCGGCCCCAGTATCATCTGCTTTGCCAGTCACCACAGCCTCTGACCTGCAAAGTGTTAAGCAGGACCTTGAACAGTTGACTAAGGCGGTGAAGGAGCTTGCCACCCGGGCCGCTCCCCCACATAGAAAACCTGTCCCTGTTCCTGTTCCCCACAATTTTAACCCCCGCAATCCTCCACCCAATAGGCCCTTGGGGACTCAGAGGCCCTTTTATACTTATTACAATAAGTCAGGATGTTGGAAGATGCAGTGTTGGGATTTAAACAGACTTCCCCTGAGGTCGCAGACCGGCCCTCAGGAAAACAGTCACCAGGTCCAAATCCCGAACGACCTAAGTCTGGACTCGCACTTTATGTCGCCTACTGCCCCTATTTAAAACGTGTTGTAGAGGGTTTACAGTTGGAGGCACTGATAGATACAAGGTCACAAGTGTCGACTATACCTAAAAAAAATTCTATAAGTATTGGGATGCCAGTTTATTGTGTGAGCCTGATGATGTTGATTTCAGAGTAGCTGCGGGTAATGGGCAACCAATAACCAGACATGGATATTGGGAGCCAACCGTTCAGTTAGAAGAGCAAGTACTTAGAGGGCAGGGAGTGATTTTAACTAGGTGTCAGATAGGACTCACTGGCGACAGTCCACCTATTAAAGAAAGACACTGTCCGCCCGGCATGTATCAAGAAGATGCTAGCCATCATGTAAGAGGTGGACGTCATTCAAGAATTGCAGAGTCCCCTGGCGGCGCCCCAAGGATGGAACTATCCACTTTTGTGTTTACTACAGGAAGCTGAACAATGTCACAAATAAGGACGCTTATCCTCTGCCAAGAATCGAAGAGTCACTCACAGCGGCATGGGCAGCTGTTGAAAGACCAGACAATTGGGCTTCAGGCTCCATTCAATAACTCCCCGCAAGCCTCCATGAAGTGGGTCTCTGACCATCAAAGAGGCATCCAACAAGCAAAAGAGATTGTTGGCAAAAAGATGGTCGAGGCTCAACGAAGACAACAGCAAGATTTTAACCGTGCCTCTGCCAAACCCCTCCAGCAAGGTGACAAAGTCTTTCTGCAGAAGTTCCTGAGAACTCATAAACTGGACTCTATCTGGAAGACAGAACCATATACAGTGACAGCCGTACCCTATCCAGACTCTGACGTGTACGAGGTACAAAGATTTGGGTACGAGCCGCAAGTTGTCCATCATAACAGAATCAAGCTATGTCACAAAGAAGACCTACCTGTGCTCCCCGCACCTTCACCACCAGCAGTCGGACCTACGAGGGAGTACGTGCCAAGAGAAGGGATCCATGGATGTTCCAATGTTCTCTCCCAGCCAACCTGCAATCTTCTGTATCGGGCCAACACCAGGACCGGTGGAACCAACCTCAATCTCCACACCAGCCCCCGTCCTGTCACCGTTGGCGCCAGTCTATACTCCAGTCCCCAGACCACCTATTTCAGCAATGTCTATGCCCGCAAGTCCAAGTCCTGCCAGTCCAGAACCGCTACCTACTCCAGCATTTGATGAGGGAGAGCCTGTTGTAATTCCAATCGAGTAAAGAGCTCCCAAAGAAGTAGGCATTCCTGAATCCCAAGAGGTGGTACTGCGGTGTGTCCCAACGGTCCACTCAAGGCCAAGTTCCAGCCAGATACAAAGATTGACTTGTCACATAAAGATTAAAAGTAACACATAGAGTCCTGTGCTACACATAGTCCACTAACACCATACTAAGTCATGTCTATTTGTCTATACTTACATTAGGGCTGTAGCATCTACTATCGTATCAGTCCATAACTGTCTGTAATGCAAATATCTAATATTTTTCTTGTGTCCACGTGCCCAGGATACTTTGCTGGCCAGAAGGTATTCCTGTGAACACACTGCGCATGTACAGTAAAAAAAATAAGGTGACAAATATCTAGTGATGTCTAGTGATATACAGTTCTGGGGAAAAGTGTGTCCACCAAGGGACCCCAGTAGCCAAGGCTTTGGGTAAAAAGCCTCTGGCAGCCCAATCTGTTATAATTGTACCTATTGTTATGTGTAATGTCTTAGGGTCATGTTCCTAAACAGTCATAAAGTTCACAAGTCTTCATCTAGTTCAGAGCGTGTATGCACATTTGTTAATACATACATACTCTTTGTCTTCATCTACATCAGACCTGGATATGGACGTTGTTTGTAATGCCCCAGGAACTGTCTGTGGCCCTTGTGGTCCTTCCGGTCCTCCGCCCTCCAGGACTTGGCATCGAGGATGACTTCATTAAAGTGGGGGAGTTTGTGGTGACCCATTACAGGATGGTGTTTCCCCGTACCCCTCTCCTGCCCTGTCAGGCAGAATCCCTCTATGTCCCCAGGGCCCCTTGCAGTGTTATCCCCTATGTACATATGTTATCCCTTATAAAGTGTAAAGCACCTTTAAATATTATACCATGTAACATAGTAACATGGTAACATAGTTCATAAGGTTGAAAAAAGACCAGAGTCCATCAAGTTCAACCTATAACCCTAATGAGTCCCTACTGAGTTGATCTAGAGGAAGGCAAAAAGCCCTCATACTAGAGGTAAAAATTCATTCCCGACTCCAAATATGGCAGTCAGAATAAATCCCTGGATCAACGTTCTGTCCCTATAAATCTAATATACATAACCGGTGCTGTTATTTTTCTCCAAAAATGCATCCAGACCCCTTTTGAAATCTTTACAGAGTTCACCATGACCACCTCCTCTGGCAGAGAATTCCACAGTCTCACTGCTCTTACAGTAAAGAACCCCCGTCTGTGCTGGTGTAGAAACCTTCTTTCCTCTAAACGTAGAGGATGCCCCCTTGTTATGGATACAGTCCTGGGTATAAATAGATCATGGGAGAGATCTCTGTACTGTCCTCTGATATATTTATACATAGTTATTTGGTCGCCCCTAAGCCTTCTTTTTTCTAAACTAAATAACCCTAATTCTGATAATCTTTCTGGGTACTGTAGTCCTCCCATTCCCCGTATTACCCTGGTTGCCCATCTTTGAACCCTCTCCAGCTTCCCTATATCTTCTTTGTACACTGGTGCCCAGTACTGTACACAGTATTCTATGTGTGGTCTGACTAGTGATTTGTACAGCGGTAGAATAATTTCCTTGTCGTGGGCATCCATGCCCCTATTGATGCACCCCATGATTTTATTTGCCTTGGCTGCAGCTGCCCGACACTGGTCACTACAGCTAAGTGAGTCGTCCAAAGTGTGCTCCCATTTAACATATAATGCCAGCCTGGATTTTTCTTCCCCATGTGCATAACCTTACATTTATCAGTGTTGAGCCTCATCTGCCACTTCCCAGCCCAAAACTCCAACCTATACAGATCCATTTGTAACAGTGCACTGTCCTCTATAGTGTTTACCACTTTACAGAGTTTAGTATCATCTGCAAAGATTGCTACTTTACTATTCAACCCCTCTACAAGGTCATTAATAAATATATTAAACAGTACAAGTCCCAAGACTGACCCCTGTGGTACCCCACTAGTAACAGTCACCGAATCAGAATAAGTACCATTAATAACCACCCTCTGTTTGCTATCACTGAGCAAGTTACTTACCCACTTAAACACATTCTTCACCCAGGCCAATCCTTCTAATTTTATGCACCAATCTTTTATGTAGAACCGTATCAAATGCTTTGGAAAAATCTAGATATATGTTAATCTTATATCATGTTATTGTTACCCAGGACCACTAGTGACCAGGTGACCCCACCCAAGCGACCCATGGGCTCCTTTCTCAGCCCCCATATATAACCAGGGGAGGGGCTACAATCTCTCTCTTAGTTCCTGAGGTCCAGTGCAGTCAAGTTGTCCAGAGCATTGGAGGCCTCAAGCCTAAAGTTTGCAGCCACCTGTCAATTGCAAGTAAGCCAAAGTCATCTAATTGTCAGTCATCAAGTCAGTCAAGTCAAGTCCCCCTTATAGTCCCCGTGGCCTGCAGCAAAGCCTGTCTAACTACTGCAAGTTTCAGCAAGCCTGCGAGGTCCCCCTGTGTCACTTGTCACCTCCTTGGGATATTGGCTGTACTGCATAGACTATCATCTGTCTACCCTCAGTAAAGCTACCGTTTGTCCATAACTTGGCTTCGGTGTCTTCATTGCCCCCGTGCCTAGCACAGGATCAACGGTATTACCTTTGGGTGGTTAAGGCTAAACCACGCCCTGGTGTCACGACAAGAAGGGGTTAATGACTTCTATCCTGCACCTCACACCCTGACGCCACATGTATATGCAGTGTTCTACCCTTTATTTTGTGTAAGTGTAGTGTAGTGTAATGTAGTGTTTTTAGGGTACATTCACATGGTTGGGGGTTTACAGCAAGTTTCCCGCTGGGAGTTTAACCCCTTAAGGACCTAGGGCGTATGGATACGTCCTGGATTTCTGGTACTTAAGGACCCAGGATGTATCCATACGCCCGTGGGAATTTTTGTCTATAGAGTGGTCTCTAAACTGTAGCCCTCCAGATGTTGCAAAACTACAGCTCCAGCATGCCCAGAGAGCTGTTTTGGCATGCTGGGATTTGTAGTTTTGCAACAGCTGGAGAGCTACAGTTTGAGACCACTGCACAATGATCTCTATACTGTCGCTCTCCAGATCTTGCAAAACTAAAACTCCTAGCATGCCCACATAGCAGTTTGCTGTCTGGGCATGCTGGGATTTGTAGTTTTGCAACAGCTGGAGGTCCACAGTTTGGAGATCACTGTGCAGTGGTCTCTAAACTATAGCTCTCCAGATGTTGCAAAACTGCAATTCCCAGCATGCCCAAACAGCTGTCTCGGCATACTGGGAGTTGTAGTTGTGTACCTCCAGCTGTTGCATAACTACATCTCCTAGCATGCCCTTCGGTGATAAGTACATGCTGGGAGTTGTAGTTTTGCAACAGCTGGAGGCACACTGGTTGGAAAATACAGAGTTAGGTAACTGAAGGTTTCCCAACCAGTGTGCCTCCAGCTGTTGCAAAAGTACAACTCCCAGCATGCATGGTCTATCAGTACATGCTGGGAGTTGTAGTTTTGAAACAGCTGGAGGTTTGTCCCCCCCATGTGAATGTACAGGGTACATTCACACAGGCAGGTTTACAGTTAGTTTTCTGCTTCAAGTTTGGGCTGCGGCAAATTTTTCGCCGCAGCACAAACTCCTAGCGGTAAACTCACTGTAAACGCCCGCCAGTGTGAACGTACCCTAAAAACACTACACTACACTAACACAAAATAAAGAGTAAAACACTACATATACACCCCCTTACACTGTCCCCCCCCCCCCCCCCCAATAAAAATGAAAAACGTATCGTACGGCAGTGTTTCCAAAATGGAGCCTCCAGCTGTTGCAAATGACCAACTCCCAGCATTTCCGGACAGCCACTGACTGTCCAGGCATGCTGGGAGTTTAGCAACAGCTGGAGGCACCCTGTTTGGGAATCACTGGCGTAGAATACCCCTATGTCCACCCCTATTCAATCCTTATGAAGTCCTCAAATGCGCATGGCGCTCTCTCAATTCAGAGCCCTGTCGTATTTAATGGAAACAGTTTAGGGTCACATATAGGGTATTTCCGTACTCCTGAGAAATTGCACTACAAATTTGTGGGGCTTTTTTTCCTTTTACCCCTTATGAAAAGGAAAAGTTGGGGGTCTACACCAGCCTGTTAGTGTAAAAAAAAAATTATTTTTTAAACTAACATGCTGGTGTTGCCCCATACTTTTTATTTTTACAAGCGGTAAAAGCAACAACAAAAAAGACCCCCAAAATTTGTAACGCAATTTCTCCTGAGTATGGAAATACCCCATATGTGGGCGTAAAATGTTCTGCGGGCGCACAACAAGGCTTAGGAGTGACAGCGTACTATGTACATTTGAGGCCTAAATTGGTGATTTGCACAGGGGTGGCTGATTTTACAGCAGTTCTGACATAAACACAAAAAAATAAATACCCACATGTGACCCCATTTTGGAAACTACACCCCTCACGGAACATAACAAGGGGTATAGTGAGCCTTAACACCCCACAGGTGTTTGACAAAATAGTTGGATGTGAAAATGAGAAAAAAAAAATTTTTCGCTAAAATGCTGGTGTTACCCTAAATTTTTCATTTTTACAAGGGAAAATAGGAAAAAAGCCCCCCATATATGTGCCCCATATATGTGGATGTAAAGTGCTCTGCTGGCGCACTACAATGCTCAGAAGAGAAGGAGCGCCATTGGGATTTTGAAGAGAAAATTTGTCTGGAATTGAAGGCCATGTGTGTTTACAAAGCCCCCATAGTGCCAGAACAATGGACCCCCCCACATATGACCCCATTTTGGAAACTATACACCTCACGTAATGTAATAAGGGGTACAGTGAGCATTTACGCCCCATAGGTGTCTGACAGATTTTTGGAACAGTGATCCGTGAAAATGAAAAATTTTATTTTTCATTTGCACAGCCCACTGTTCCAAAGATCTGTCAAACGCCAGTGGGGTGTAAATACTCACTGCACCCCTTATTAAATTCTGTGAGGGGTGTAGTTTCCAAAATGGTGTCACTTGGGGGGGGGGGGGTCGACTGTTCTGGCACCACAGGGGCTTTGTGAACGCACATGGCCCCCGACTTCCATTCCAAACAAATTCTCTTTCAAAAAGCTCAATGACGCTCCTTCTCTTGTGAGCATTGTAGTGCGCCAGCAGAGCCCTTGATGTCCACACATGGGGTATTTCCATACTCAGAAGAAATGGGGTTACAAATTTTGGGGGTCATTTTCTCCTATTACCCCTTGTAAAAATGTAAAATTTGGGGAAAACACAGCATTTTAGTGAAAAAATTTTTTTTTTCATTTACACATGCAACTTTCACAAAAAGTCGTGAAATACCTGTGAGGTGTTATGGCTCACTGTACCCCTTGTTACGTTCCTTGAGGGGTGTAATTTTCAAAATAGTATGCCATGTGTTTTTTTTTTTTTGCTGTTCTGGCACCCTAGGTGCTTCCTAAATGCGACATGCCCCCCAAACACCATTTCAGCAAAATTTGCTTTCCAAAAGCTAAATGTGACTCCTTCTCTTCTGAGCATTGTAGTTCGCTCGCAGAGCATTTTACGTCCTAACATGGGGTATTTATATACTCAGAAGAGATTGGGTTACAAATTTTGGGGGGCATTTCCTCCCATTACCCTTTGTAAAATGGTATATTTGGGTGAAAACTGCACTTTAGTGAAAAAAATGTTTTTTTCATTTACACATCCGACTTTAACGAAAAGTCGTCAAACACCTGTGGGGTGTTAAGGCTCACTGGACCCCTTGTTACGTGCCTTGAGGGGTGTAGTTTCCAAAATGGTATGCTATGTGGGGGTTTTCTGCTGTTCTAGCACCATAGGGACTTCCTAAATGTGACATGCCTCCCAAAAACCATTTCAGCAAAATTCACTCTCCAAAATCCCATTGTCGCTCCTTCCCTTCTGAGCCCTCTACTGCTCCTGCCGAACACTTGACATACACATATGAGGTATTTCCTTACTCGAGAGAAATTGGGTTACAAATTTTGGGGGGATTTTTCATCTATTACCCCTTGTAAAAATTCAAAAACTGGGTCTACAAGAACATGCGAGTGAAAAAAATGAAGATTTAGAATTTTCTCCTTCACTTTGCTGCTATTTCTGTGAAACACCTAAAGGGTTAACAAACTTTCTGAATGTCTTTTTAAATACTTTGAGGGGTGCAGTTTTTATAATGGGGTCATTTATGGGGTATTTCTTAATAAGAAAGCCCTTCAAATCCACTTCAAAACTGAAGTGGTCCCTGAAAAATTCCGATTTTGAAAATTTTGTGAAAAATTGAAAAATTGCTGCTGAACTTTGAAGCCCTCTGGTGTCTTCCAAAAGTAAAAACATCCCTCAGTTATTAATGCTTAAAGTGACAGTGGTCAGATGTGCAAAAAATGGCCGGGTCCTTAAGGTATATTTGGGCTGGGTCCTTAAGGGGTTTAGAAAATAGCTGCATCTCAAACTTGCAGCGAGAAACTCACTATAAACCCCGCCTGTGTGAATGTACCCAGTACATTCACATAGGAAGGGGGTGGCAAACCTTCAGCTGTTGCAAAACTACAACTCTGGGGGTTGTAGTTATGCAACAGCTGGAGGCACACTGGTCGCAAAACACAGAGTTTATTACTTAACTAAGTGTTTCGCAACCAGTGTGCCTCCAGCTGTTCCAAAACTACAACTCCCAGCATGTACGGTCTGTCAGTGCATGCTGGGAGTTGTAGTTTGCAACATATGGAGGCACTCTGGTTGCGAAACACTGAGTTAGGTAAAAAAAAACTCAGTCTTTTGCAACCAGTGTGCCTTCAGCTGTTGCAAAAGCTACAACCCCCAGCATGCACAGACAGCCGAAGGGCATGCTGGTGTTGGGTCTATAATATTCTGATATATGGCAGAAGAACTTTGTTTTCCTTAATTCAAAACATTTCAGCTTGCTCTTTGCCTGTAATTAAGATGAGACCCTCTGATGGAGCCAAGATACAAGAAGTTAGCAGTTAAAGTCTAAACATTGGGCTTTGTGGAAGGATGGAAAAATCTCAAGATAGAGAAGATGAAACATGAGTGACCTATGCTACGCCATGCTCAAATGACCAATCAGCATATAAAACGATGATTTGATGTAATAGTTTTACCCTCCCCTTTTTGTCAATTGTAAAAAACGAATGGGATTTTCGAATAAAGGGCAGAGCTCTTGCTTATGTCGACACTCAGCAAAATAGCACAGCGGTACATACTCACAGTTTAAGGCCTCACTGCAAGACAGAAGTTGGTTTCAGAAGTGGGATTGCGGTTCCCTGGATCACACTCGAGGGAAGAGCCAAGTCTGGTGGACCGACACCTCTAACCGTCCAGGGCAATCTAGAGCTGTTCGACCAGGGGCCTGATCAACTCCACGGAAGGCGGTAAGTCTGTTGATTTCTTTATAAACCTGTAGCTTATCAGTGTTCATTGGACGGCTCTACAAGCCTGGGGGATGGTTATTGTCGACCCGCTAGGACTAGTCCAAGCGACCGGGGATCTCCACGCTGTATGGTCTCAATTTCTAAGAGTTCTGAGAGTTTTTGGTCACCATTGACTGACTGCCGCTTTAAGTAAGCTCAGAAGGCATGAAAGCAGGGGAGATTTTTGCAGCCTTATAAAAAAATATATATTTTTTTAATTTTTGTTTTCCTTCTCTCAGCTCACTGTGAATGCCTTGTTAAAAAACGCTAAACTCTTCCACCCTGGCCCACATTGTGGTGCTCCCGAAGCCTGGGAAGGACCCTCAGGTTTGTAGCAGTTATCGGACCATCTCCCTTTTAAATGTAGACCACAAGATTTACTCGAAATTGTTGACAGTTCGTTTGAATTCCATTCTCCCCAGTTTGGTCCATGTGGATCAGGTGGGGTTTGTGCCGGGGAGGGAAGCCAGGGATAATACCATCAAGACTTTGGATATCATTCACCATGCCAAGTCTTCTA
This sequence comes from Hyla sarda, assembly GCF_029499605.1. NCBI lineage: Eukaryota > Metazoa > Chordata > Amphibia > Anura > Hylidae > Hyla > Hyla sarda. The sequence goes on along the minus strand of NC_079189.1, from coordinate 266,108,676 downwards.
AACTGCCTCTAATGATTCTTTCTCTGGACGCCGAAAAGGCATTTGATCGCATTTCTTGGTCCTCCCTGGCACAGACCCTACGACATTTTGGTTTAGGCCCGGTTTTCACAGCTAAAATGATGGCCCTCTACTGCTCCCCTGCGGCCAGACTAAAAATTAATGGCGCCATGTCTTCCTCCTTCCAGATTAAAAACGGCACACGACAGGGGTGTTCTGGTGATGGACCATCTCTTGGCCTCTATGTGATCGGACCCCAACATTTATGGTGTGGGGGTAGGTGGTCACGAGTACAAGTGCTCCGCATTCGCCGATGACCTCTTGGTCTACTTGAAGGACCCCATAGTGTCCCTGCCGAACCTTATGCACAAGCTCACTGAGTTTGGCTCATGGTCAAATTTTAAAATTAATTTCTCTAAATCGGAGACTTTGAATGTTTCATTACCGGGGCATGTGGAGGCTTCCCTTCGCTCTGCATTTCCTTTTACTTGGCTGTCTAGGGGGATTTCGTACCTGGGCACTTTCTCAACTGTTCTCCCTTAACTTCTCCCCACTGCTGGCCTGTTTCACTTGGACCTATCGGTCTGGACTAAGAGGGAATTTTCTTGGTTTGGTCGAATGAACATCCTGAAAAGGACACTTATGCCCCGTTTATTGTACCTCCTGCCGACCCTATCCATTTATATACCCTCTTCTTTTTGGCGTTCGGTACGTACTTGTTTCGGCTTATTCGTCTGGTCCTCGACTCGTCCTCGCCTGAATCGCATCCTTCTCTCCAGACCCAAGTTGTCGGAAGGAACTGGATTGCCTGACTGCCATCTGTACTATTTGGCATGTGTACATGCTCGTGTCCTGGACTGGTCGCATAATCTGGAAACTAAATTGTGGGTTCGCCTGGCCCAGGATCTTTCTCCAAGACCTCTAGCTACCCTACCGTGGACATGGTCTCCCGCACGACAAGACACGGTCCCCTCCTCGTTCACCACATGCCACACTCTAGCCTCCCTGCATGCGATACGTGGTGAGGAGAGCCTACTTGACAGAATGGGCCCACTTCACCCGGTGTCGAGTAATCCGTCCTTCCCACCCGGAGACCCCTCGGGAGGTGACTTCTTTGGGGCCACGCTAACACATCCTCTTAGGCTCTGGGATATAGTGAAGGATGGGAGACTCAAAACTCTGGAGGAGTTGCTCGCTGATAGACCCCCATCTAGACACGCCCCATTCGCTTATCTTCAATTGCGTCATTTCTTTTCCTCGCTCCCCCGTCAAGCTAGGGTGCACCGCCCGCTATCGCCCTTTGAGTGTCTCTGCCTTGCCTCCTCTTACCCTCGGCATGCCATCTCTTTAATATACGATCTTTTAATATCGCCCAGGTCTAGCTCCCTTCCGGCCTATTGTCGGGCTTGGGAAACTGAATTAGGCAAATCGTTTTCTGATGAAGAATGGGCGAAATGCTTTTACCTAACACATAAAGCGGTTATTGCCTCTAAATCCCAAGAAACGTGCTACAAAGTCCTCTCTAGATGGTACCGAGTGCCGTTGATGTTACACCGCTGGTACCCTTCTGTGCCCAGTGCATGTTGGAGATGTGGTACTGCTGAGGGTACGATGACTCATATTTGGTGGGCGTGTCCGGTCCTGAATGGGTTTTGGAACTCTGTACTCCGGGTTGTAGGGGAGGTCGCGGGCATTAAGGTACCTCACACCCCAGAGGCTACACTTTTCTTCACGTTCCCCATGGCGCAGGCTAAGTATAAACGATCATTGGTTAGGCACTTTCTGCAGGCTGCCAAATCAGTCATTCCTCGGAAGTGGAAATCCCCGGACCCCCCCCCCCCCCACCATAGAGGAATGGATGGCGCAGACGCGTCACATGGAGGAGCTATTAGCTGTCCTCCCGAACGACGTTGTGAGAGTGGGTCCACCTGGCTTCCGTGGGGGGAATTCTGTTCCTCTGGGAGGTATAGTTCGATGTTGTAATGTAGGCCTGATTCATCCCCTGCTCTTATGCGCTTCTTTACCCATGTGCTATCTGCCCCCGCTGTGAGCCCTTGTTAGGTGACCCATGGGTCCACACTATCCCTTGGTACTCTGGGTAGCAGTCTCTGCCTTAGGTTCTCTTGTCCTTTATCTTTTACGTGTTCTGTTTCTATGTACTTCCTCAGTCTTTTTTCCTTGACCCCTTTTCTTTTGTGTATTTGTGTGTCTGTGAGTGTGTTATCTATCCTCTTCTTGCTCATAGTTTTATCTTTCCGTTGTATCCTTGCTACTTACATCTTGTGCATCTAGCGAGTCGCCTTTCTACATACTCCATTTATTTTCTGGTTATTCGAGCAGGATCTAATTTAACTCTATACAATGTATGCTCTCTGCGTTCTGCTCATTGTTTTGATGCATTTGTACTCCAATATTAGTATGTATCAGTTTGACTTTATGCCCCTTGTATTTTGGGTCTCTCCAGACCAACGGGCTGGACTGTTGATGGTTCTTTTTATGTACACTTGTTACTCCTTTGCTAATAAAATATCTTTTGAATTTGAAAAAAAACAAACGCTAAACACAGTGTACCAAAGCAAGGTCAAATGTACTCCTTAATGATAACAATAATTATCATGGAAATTTAAATAGGAGCCTTTTTTTTTTTTTTGAGTCTTTAAAAATCTAGCTTTTTTTTCTTGCTTGAATTTAATTTAGATTTTGTGACTTTTTGATCTATCCAGTGGATTTGGTCAAGGGAGTTAAGAGTGCCGTAGATTTTTGTGTTCGAGGTCCCTGGTAACTTTTGGTTGATTGTACTCCTGATATCTTTTGTATGTATCAGATTCAAATCTGATAGCTTTTGATTTGTATCAGCTGAGTATCTTTTTCTGTATCAGAGGATGTTTTTATGGTGGCTTATTGATATCTTTTGCGGTGTACTTGAGCAAAAAATTTACCCTCGTATCTTTTGTGGTGTATCAGTAAAAGATTTAGATTAGAAGATAATAGTAGTATTAGAGATAAATTTGGTTGTCACTGTACGCACCCGTTGTTTGGTGTTTAGTATCAATTTTTGGTTGGCCAATTCACTGAGAGTTTTTGTTAATAGGGTAATTGCACGATCCTCACTTTCCCTGAGACTTTAAAAGCTTTAAAATTGTTCAATTCTTGCATTGATTGACTTTTAAAGATAAAGATGAACACTTTGCCGTCTTTGTTTAAAAGTCAGACTGTTTCTTTCCCCGGATATATAGAGGCACATATAATAGTCATGCACAGTGAAGGAAAGAAGCATCTTGAAAAAGTGAAGAAATTAATGTCTATCTGTGGCATTCATGAGAAGAGTAGACTGCACCAAGACATATGGTCTGAGGCCATTAAGGAGCATAAAGGGATATTAGAGGATAATGATTTGTTGGCTGCTGCCCAAGCCTGGTACCGCACTTCATGTTCCATAACAAAAGAGAAATATGTAGAAGTGGAATGCAAAGATGGAAGGAAAAATGTAACTGCATATTTGTATTACAAAGATAAAGACCTGCCGCCACCATATAAAGGTGGTGATTCTAACTGTTGGGTGTGTCCCCATTGTGGCCAGCAAAACCTGCCCTTAGCTGAAAACTGTGTTTCTTGTAGCCAAGCCCGGCCTTTAAATGCTCCTCCTTGTACTCCTACAAGCCCTCCCTGTACTCTCAAAATGGCCCCCACCCAAAATGTCCCCGCCCACTATATTACATGTTACCTCCTTCCGGTGGCAGCATGTTGCTACCCCCCCTGGCGAACCAAGCAGCCATCTTTCTATACACGAAAGTGATGCCTCACCTACTTCCTGCACTGTCAGCCATCTTGAAACACCCAGAAATATGGATCCTGCTGCTTCCTCTTCCTGTACTGGCAGCCATCTTGAAACACCCATTACACCCAGAAGTTCAGTCTTATCTACTTCCTCTTCTGTCAGCCATCTTGGTTCACCCAACTACCTACTCCCTGTACTGAGCATACACTCAATACACCCAAACAGGCCTTGCCTGATGCCAGAAGGCCTCCAACCGGAACTTCCTCTAGCAGCCTTCCTAATGCAGGGGCATTTTACCTCCTTCCAGTTATGACCCAAGATGGATGTTACTATGTACCTGCTGACCAAGTCACCCGCCTATATCCACATCAGTCCACACACTCTCTCGTACCTTCCTCCCGACAGCCTGTTCCCACTTTTTACCCAGCCCGTTCCCCACCTGAAAGCCCTGTATTTGATTCTGCTAATAATCGCTGGGTCCCACTGAGGTCTCAGACACCTCTGGCCAATGTAGAAAGTCCTCCAGTCCTAAATGAGCCACATGTACAATTCTATTCACCTACTAAAGATCATCATCATAAATCCTAAGGAATGACACCTCTTTCCCCTGTTAATACAATCACACCAGCTGTGGTGCGATTTCAAGAGGTTCCCAATAGTGCCAACAGTATTATGTTCCGAACTATTTTAGCAAATAGGGTGCCTGAAAATTTCCAAACGGCTCTTGAAGCAAGAATCTGGAATAATACCTTACTCCGAGTTGGCCTTGGTTCTATTAAAACCCAGAAAGTGGAAGCTATAGTTAACCCTGCAAATTCATATCTTCAACATAATGATGGACTTGCTGCTGACCTAGTGAATGCAGAGGGGCGTAGTATCTAACAGGACTCTAACCTGCTGGTAAAACAACAAGGGCCCATTGTAACCTCCCAATTGGCCGTTACAGGTTCCGGGACACTGCCTTGTATCATAATTATACATGCTGTTGGTCCCAGAAATTCCTCTGACCAACATGATGCTTGTATAAAGGAGCTCCAGTCCACAATACACCACATTCTTGATTTTGCTGCAGAAAGAAAACTTTGCACTTTGGCTATTCCACCCATTAATTCTGGTTTCTTCGGATTTCCTCCTGCTATCTGTGCCAGTGTAATAGTGTCCTCTATTAAACATCACCAACCAATACCCACATTGTAAGAAATCAGGCTTATCTCCAACACATACAAAACTGTCTAAGCTCTGGTGAATGCTGCCAACTTATTCAATCAACCTAAACGCTTGGGTAAACAACCAATAACACAAGATGATTTAATACCTGGCCTACCCAAAGTCACTCTATCAACAGTGTTGCCTATACAGCTTAATAACTCGATCTATTGCCTGGCTTTTCAAGACCTCAAGAAACAAGACCTAGATCACCAGAAACAATGCCAATTACATCCACCCCTAGTGGGGAAACAAATGCACCTGGAACAGCACCATTAAATACCCATCATAAATATGTCCCTTTCACCCCGGTGGAAATAAATAATCTTATCAGCCAACTCCCTGACCCAGAGAAACAGCCAATGCCTTTCTATAGAAGAGTCAAGCAAATCCAACAAACCTACTCATCGGTATGGAAGGATTTACATCTTCTAGTCTCTATTAGGGCTAGAGACGCTTTTTGGCCTATCATCTCCACCAGTCTTGATAGCACTGGTATTGTGGATCAAGAGACATACTCTTCTGGAACCGAATTCTGCCGAAAATTACATGCCTGGGCCAGAGACCGCCTAGCCTCCAGCTCTAGCAATATATCTGATGCCTCTCAAGAACCTATGGAGAGGATCAAGGCTATGACTTGGAAACCAATAATCATTCGTCAGTCTTCATCAACACCTTTGTTAGTGGCCTGACTGATACTACAAAGAAGAGACTTATGGATACTAGGCCTTAATATGTGGAACTTGAACCAAAACAAACCTTACTCATTGTGAAAGCTATTGAGAAACAAAGTGAAGCTGCACCTTCTAAAAAATTCTCCGAAGTGGCAATCTGTCAAGATGCACTTACAATGTATAATGGAGCAATCCAACCACAAAGTACTCAATACCTGGTTCAGAATTATGTCCCTCAGGACCAAACTGTTCCTCCTCAGTACCGTGTTCGGAATTATGCACAACGAAGACCATCCGTCAGAAACATCACCTGCTACAGATGTAGTAAAACCGGAAATTTCCAGCGACACTGCAGATCCAACCCTCTTCCTTCCGACAACCGGATGGATTCAGCCACTGTAAGGCCAATGATGTCACAAGACCATTATAATATGGATCAACAACAATCTGGACCTCTCCCTGTATACCCACCACACTTCAGGATGAATCAACAATGGACACCCGACAACAGAATTAATCAACAGGATGCACCTAAACGTGTCAGATTCAGAAATCATCAAGAATCCGGATCTGAGCATAATCCTTGCTCCTCCTACTACGCAGACTTCCAACATCTACCTTATGGTCCTCCATAGGACATTGGCAAGCCTGTGCCCATATTGATTTCTCAAGTATCCACTCATACTGACTTTTCTAAATCAGGACCAACCTATTTGGAAATCTTACAGTCAGTGGCAAAACTCTTCCTTTCCTAGTGGACACAGGTGCAGCCAGATCCGTAATACGCTCTAAAGACATACCATGCACTTCTCTTATCTCCTCTGATCGTCTTTCTTTTGTGGGAGTAGATGGCACACCTGTTACTTCGAACTTCACCAACCCTATACCTATTGGAGCACATCAAGATATTCTTTCCTGGCTGCTTACATCAGATACGTGCCCACTCAACCCGTTAGGTGCAGATTTACTCCTGAAGCTCAAAGCCACCATAAAATATGAAGATGATGGCATGCACCTTGAATTACCTCAACCACTCTCACCAGAAGAATTTTATATTTTGCAAACCTCTCGACTGATGGTCATGAATGTCCATCTATAACAAATTCCTGACCGTGTCTGGTCCAGAGGCCCAGATGATATTGGACTCTTACCTGTTCCGCCTGTTAAGGTCTTCTTAAAACCCGGAGCCAAGATACCTTGAGTACCCCAGTATCTGCTCGAAGCAAACCAAGAAACTTCTCCTTCTGAATAAATTGCAACTCTTCTCAAGAATGGAGCCTTAATCAAATGTGTTTCCCCAGCAAACACTCCTTTGTTTCCAGTAAAGAAGAAGACACCAATAGGACAACCTGAGAAGTTATGCATGGTACATGACCTTTTTGCCATTAATGCTGCCACAATTCTGGATACTCCCATTGTTCCCAACCCACATACTCTGCTCAGCTCGATACCACCAGATGCCAAGTTTTTTATTGTTCTGGACTTAGCCAATGCTTTCTTCAGCGTTCCATTGCATCCAGACTGCCAATTCCTGTTTGCCTTTACTCACCAAGGAGGAAAATACACCTGGACACGCTTGACACAGGGTGCTCAAAACTCCCTCAATCACTTTTCTCAAGCCTTATCCACCTGTCTGCATCCATGGTTATGTGCCCATCCTAATGTGACTTTACTTCAATACGTGGATGACCTTCTACTCTGTGCCACATCGCAAGATGAATGTGCCACCACTTCCGTTCTGCTATCTTTCCTTTCTTCAATCAACTGCAAAGTGTCCCTTGAGAAAGTTCAGTGGGCACAACAAAAAGTTGTCTTCCTAGGACATTGTATCTCTCAAGGTGCTAAACACCTCACGGAAGACAGGAAGCAAGCCATACAAGAAATTACTGTACCTACAACTGTCAAGCAACTACAAGCCTTTCTTGGTATGATCACTTACTGCTGACAATGGATTCCTGATGCCTCAGCACTGATGCAAGCTCTGTATGATGCCATTCCAGTTATGACTCAGAAGCAGTCACTATCATGGGAAGCCATACAGTGTTTGAACCGCCTAAAAGACCTTATCTTGTCTGCTCCAGACTTGGTATCCCAAATTCCGAACTTCCGTTTTATCTGTTTGTCTTTGAAACAAAGGGCCATGCCTCTGGAATCCTTGCACAAAAACATGGAGACAAATTGAGACCTTTGGGATACTACTCATGCAGACTAGATCCTGTTGCACAAACTGCACCCACCTGCCTCGAGCTGTGATAGCAGCTAAGGATCTCTTGGACAAGACCTCAGACATCATTCTTGGACATTCCATAGTTATCCTCGCTCCGTATGATCTGAAAGCTATTCTAACTCAATACCAAAGAAATCCACTTTCTCTACAAAGACAAGTGAGGCTTCAATGCTCTCTCTTACTCCCTGATAATGTCTACCTTCAGAGATGCACAGTCCTCAATCCAGCTACCCTGCTTCCTCTCTTGAGGGGGGATGAGGAAGAAAAACAAATTGAACAAAATGATAGAGACCTTGGTGATCCGGAGCACAATTGCTTAGAGGTTATGGAAATGGAGACATCACATTTACCAACGGTCCAAGAAACACCAATAGACGATGCAACTATTACTCTCTACACAGACAGGTCTGAATATGCTGATGAAAGTGTCAATTTACACACGGGATACTCAGTAGTTAGCCCGTTCGAAGTTCTTCTGGCAAGACCACTCCCTCCCACAGGAGGCAGAACTTATTGCCCTAGCTGAAGCCTGCCGCATCTCGTAAGGACAAACTGCCAACATCTACACAGACTCCGCCTATGGGCATGGAGTGGCGCTGGACTTCGGATTGAAATGGGCCCTAAGGGGGTACATGACTGCAAATTGAACCCTTATAAAGAACTTTGAAGCTGCCAGAACCCTGATTGAAGCCTTAAAACTGCCTAAACAAGTGGCAATTATCAAAATCAAAGCGCACGGAAGATTGGAATCTGAAGAAGTCAAAGGAAATTTCTTGGCAGACAAGGCAGCTAAAGAAGCTGCAATACAGCCCCTCACTCGAGAGGAAGCAGGGGCAGGGCCAGATTAAGAGCATGGGCCTGGTGCTGAGAACTTTTCTGGGCCTTTTTATGAAATGTATCACTCCTATCCTTATATAGTGATCCAGACACTGATGGTGGTACGGTATAACTCCTATCCTTATATAGTAGCTCCCCACATTAGGTGCAGTATAGTTCCCCCACATTAGGTGCAGTATAGTTCCCCCACATTAGGTGCAGTATAGTTCCCCCACATTAGGTGCAGTATAGCTCCTCACATTAGGTGCAGTATAGCTCCCCACATTAGGTACAGTATAGTTCCCTCACATTAGGTGAAGTATAGTTCCCCACATTAGGTGCAGTATAGTTCCCCACATTAGGTGCAGTATAGCTCCCCACATTAGGTGCAGTATAGACCCCCACATTAGGTGCAGTATAGCTCCCCACATTAGGTGTAGTATGTATAGTCCCCCACATTAGGTGCAGTATAGCTCCCCACATTAGGTGCAGTAGAGTTCCCCCATATTAGGTGCAGTATTGTCCCCCACATTAGGTGAAGTATAGCTCCCCACATTAGGTTCAGTACAGTTCCCCCACAAACATACAGCCCCCTGTGTACTGCCCCACTTCAGTGTTTCGACCACCACTCCTCCGGTCCGGGGTCACAATCTACTGCTATGGCCTACAGGCCATAGCAGTAGGTCCCGGAATCGGAGGAATGGTGGTTGGAACACTGAAGATGATTCCCAGTATAGTTCCCCACCTTAACCCCTTAAGGACTCAAGGTTTTTCCGTTTTTGCACTTTCGTTTTTTCCTCCTTACCTTTTAAAAATCATAACCCTTTCAATTTTCCACCTAAAAATCCATATTATGGCTTATTTTTTGCGTCACCAATTCTACTTTGCAGTGACATCAGTCATTTTACCCAAAAATTCACGACGAAACGGAAAAAAAAATCATTGTGCGACAAAATCGAAGAAAAGACGCCATTTTGAACTTTTGGGGGCTTCCGTTTCTACGCAGTGCATATTTCGGTAAAAATGACACCTTATCATTATTCTGTAGGTCCATCCGGTTAAAATGATACCCTACTTATATAGATTTGATTTTGTCGTACTTCTGGAAAAAATCATAACTACATGCAGGAAAATTTATACGTTTAAAAATGTCCTCTTCTGACCCCTATAACTTTTTTTATTTTTCCATGTACAGGGTGGTTTGAGGGCTCATTTTTTGCGCCGTGATCTGAAGTTTTTATTGCTATGATTTTTGTTTTGATCGGACTTTTTGATCACTTTTTATTCATTTTTAATGGTATAAAAAGTGACCAAAATACACTTTTTTGGACTTTGGAATTTTTTTTGCGCGTACGCCATTGACTGTGCGGTTTAATTAACAATATATTTGTATAGTTCGGACATTTACGCACGCGGCGATACCACGTATGTTTTATTTTTATTTACACTGTTTTATTTTTTTTTATGGGAAAAGGGGGGTGATTCAAACTTTTATTAGGGAAGGGGTTAAATGACGTTTATTAACACTTTTTTTTTTATATTTTTTTTGCAGTGTTATAGGTCCCATAGGGACCTATAACACTGCACACACTGATCTCCTATGCTGATCACTGGCGTGTATTAACACGCCTGTGATCAGCGTTATCGCCGCTTGACTGCTCCTGCCTGGATCTCAGGCACGGAGCAGTCATTCGTCGATCGGACACCGGTGTCCTGCAAGCTGACCCTCCCGGTGTCCTGCAAGCTGTTCGGGACGCCGCGATTTCACCGCGGCGGTCCCAAACAGCCCGACTGACTAGCCGGGATACTTTCACTTTCGCTTTAGAAGCGGCGGTCAGCTTTGACCGCCACTTCTAAAGGGTTAGTACCGCACATCGCCGCGATCGGCGATGTGTGGTATTAGCCGTGGGTCCCGGCCGTTGATGAGCGCCGGGACCGACGCGATGTGATGCGGGGTCGCAGCATAAAAAAAAATGCGTAAATATGCGTCCTGCGTCGTTAAAGGGTTAAGTGCAGTATAGTTCCCCACATTAGGTGCAGTATAGTCCCCCACATTAGGTGCAGTATAGCTCTCCACATTAGGTGCAGTATAGCTCCTCACATTAGGTGCAGTATAGCTCCCCACATTAGGTGCAGTATAGTCCCCCACATTAGGTGCAGTAGAGTTCCCCCACATTAGGTGCAGTATAGCTCCCCCACAATAGGTGCAGTATAGCTCCCCACATTAGGTGCAGTATAGCTCCCCCACATTAGGTGCAGTATAGCTCCCCCACATTAGGTGCAGTATAGCTCCCCCACATTAGGTGCAGTATAGCTCCCCACATTAAGTGCAGTATAGCTCCCCACATTAAGTGCAGTATAGTTCCCCACATTAGGTGCAGTATAGCTCCCCCACATTAGGTGGAGTATAGTCCCCCACATTAGGTGCAGTACAGTTCCCCCACAAACATACAGCCTCCAGCCATATACAGAGTATTGCTGGAGGCTATATGTCTGTGTACTGCCCCACTTCAGTGTTTCGACCACCACTCCTCCGGTCCGGGGTCACAATTTACTGCTATGGCCTACAGGCCATAGCAGTAGGTCCCGGAATAGGAGGAGTGGTGGTTGGAACACTGAAGATGATGTACAACATACAGGTAACTTACCTTGCGCGCGCGTCCTCCTCCTCGCTGCTCCGCTCTGCTGTTGCCATGGGCACACGCACGGGACGTCAGTGACGTCCCTGCATGTGCTACCTCCCGGCGGCCCCTGCGTTTATAAAGTTAACGCGGGGGCCACCGCAGAGAGGTAACTGCCGGGACATCCTTGTGTCCCAAAAAGATCTTTCGGGACAGGGATGTCCAGAATGTGACGAGGGCCCCCTGCGGTGGTCAGGGCCAGAGCAACGCCCCAACCAGAGCGAGGGTTGGTAGAGCCGCCTCTGGCTCTGACTGCCGGCCGCCACGGCCCGCGAGAGTACAGAGTTGCGAGAGTAGAGAGGATTTAAACTCTGTTCTCTTGTGGTCTTGCAGCGCGGGCGGCTTTGCTCCTCGGCAGCCTTTTTGGTGGCCGGCTGGGCCTATTCTACTGTAGGGGCCTGGTGCTGCAGCTCCATCAGCCCCTACATTAATCTGGCCCTGAGCAGGGATATATGTGGTGACAAGAAGACAGAAGAAAAAATCAGAAGAAACAGAAGAGGAAAAGGAAAACACCGGACTCAAGACACTGAAACAGTTCCAGACTCAAGCCTTGGACAAGGAAAAGAATATGTGGGAGAAAATGGGAGCTGAACTAAATGAATTTGCCTTCCTCAACCCCTTTACCTGGGGGTGACTCAATGGGCTCATGGAGTCACCCACAGAGGAAAAAACCAAATGATCACTTCTATCAACATAATCTACCTTGCACCAGGAATAACAACACCAGTTGAACAATATGTCAAGGGATGTGGCATTTGCAAGACCTGCAAAATCTTAAAAGCCAGTAGAGAACTGTCCCTTCCATGGCCATAAGTGCTGCCCATAGCACTGTACTCTGTTAGAAACACACCCCGACAGCCAACAAGTCTAACCTCATATTAGACACCTTTGGGGGGGGGGGGGGGGTTCCTCAGCTAGGATGTTACTACCCTCAGCAGCTTAGTGCAGGGAATGATAGTCCAGTAAAGTTTGTTATTACACTGTGTAATGAACTGAAAGTAACACATGTTGCAGTTTTATTCTTTCATTCCAAATCCAGACACTGAGCAAGGAAGTCACAATCTGCAGCCCTAAGAGTTTGTCCTTGTGAAAAGACACATGAGGGAGCCGCTGGAACCTAGATTCAAAGGCCCTTACCAGGTTCTACTGACAACTCCGACCAAACTGGTAGGAAAATCAACATGGATACACGCCTCGCACTGCAAGAGGGTGGTTCCTACACCATGCTCCTGATACATATCCTTTTTGTATAAATGGGGTGCAAACCCAACAACCCAATTTGACTCCACGAAAATACTGGTTTGACTGGGAAGTGATTCAAAAGTCGAATCCCACGTTTTGTTATAACTCTTCCAGCGACCAAGTGGCTAGCTTTAAATTTGACTACTGTGACATAGTGACTTGTCCCAGTGTAACAGAACAATGTCATTTGTATGGGGGTGACAACTCAGTATACATATGTGTGGTTGATGACTACTGGGGAGACACTTGTGCCTATTGGGGAGCAGTGGGATGGAACACAGGAACTGACTGGGGCTATAAACCAAAGATAGCTTTATTATCCAAAGGTACATACATCCTAACAATTAAAAACATTTAAAAAAGGAGGCCCATAAATCACACTAGACCACTTCTAGCCACAGAGAGATTCCCCCTCAAAAAGCAAGGACACCTGTCTAAATTCTAGTCAATAAATATAAACAATATCCTTTCTCTTGACCGATGGCCCTACAATGTACAAATTCAATGAGTAACAGGTACAAATAGGTGCTACAGTACAAATCCAAATAAATGTCAAATGAGAATAATTATGAAACTGTAAACATGGTGAACATTAGTGCAAAGAATACTCCAAATAAGTACTGAGCAGCTACAACATCAATGTAGGTCTATCAAGCAAACAGCATACGGTCATAGGAGCAGATGAATATACGTCACACTGTCACATGGAGAACGGGTGTCCCCTGAAAAAACCCTCAGTCCCCACGCGTTCCGTCACTCTAGGTGACTTCTTCAGGGGCGCATGACTAAGAATCACAAACACATCTTTATATAACACACACATTTACTACCTCAGTGCCGTCAAGTGTGGGCTGCATCTCTTTCCCCATTCACACTCACCATACAATCAGTTCCGGTATCAAGCTATTAAACCATTTCCGGTGTCGCACATCGCTTTAATGCGCAGTGTGCTTGCGCAAGCTGTTAGCCCCATTCCCATAATCAATTGTAGTACTTACTGCATCTGCGCAGGTCCGGAATAACTGTTACTACACTCGCGCGATCTCATAAGAGTTTGCGCATGTTCAATGAATAATGGACCTTTCCCCGATATTTTCGCCTGCGTAGCGAGTCAGATGGCCTAGTGTCTGACTTCAATGATGCGCACGCGTGATCTGAAGAGGACCGCGCACACGCTGCTCAGCATTCCCGGAGTAGTTGTGCTTACGCAACAAAAATTAAATCTCTATAGCCAGCCTATAAAAATCCCACTGCGCGTGCTATATATAGTGGGCTGACTACTGTTATTACATTACACATACCCCAAAATGTTTTTTGATGATAAGAAGTAGATATGTTTTTAGTGCCCCAATAAGTATAAAGAAATATAATTCTATTGTACAGAATCTATAGTAATCAAATAAATCGTATTGTTAAATCATATCTATAATACAGTATAAATTTTAAACATAAACATTTAGCACTAAAATACCCTTTATAACACCCTCTTAGTTACATTAATATACTATAAAATAAAAATTAACACACAATTATTAATGGTAAGTATTCTTGTCCATTTACATGTGCATGCATGTGCATACCAGCACCCGTGTATTCATGTGCACGTACCCCCATATATCTCTAGGGACTACATGCATAATTTATGAATGCATGCCATGCACGCATGCACGCAAAAGTCTCCCGCATGCAGTTCCCAGACACAAAGTGCAGATCACCATAAAGTTACTTAAAATAATACATTAATAAATTAATAAACTAAGTGCACACCCGTGAGAAACCAGCAACATGTGTGAAATACCCCTCACTGTATGGATGAAACCCCCCACAGTGAGAGCCCTTAAGAGATATTATGCAAATCACTCCCACTATTTACACATTTCGACGCATATTATTTTGCCCTTTTATGGCCAAAAAATAAAGTATACCCCATTCTCATGCCAACCTCTCATTTCCAATCACTCTGTATACACAACCCTCTTACACTTCTATCACACCATTCATACGCCCACACCCGACGACACCGAGTTACATTATTGTACCATATTGTACCATATTGTACCGTCCCTCATCACTGGGAGCAGAGCTGCATGGACGCAGCTGGGACAGGAGCCAGGGAGGTAAGTGGACGTCGGCTTTCTTATACACTGTATACAGACATCTATATATGACTGTATATAGTGTATAGCCACCAAGGCGGGCTTATAGGAGCAGGGAACCCTGTCAGTATAGTGACAAGATTCCCGGCTCCTGTACAGTATACACGGGTACACTATGCTATACATCACTCCTTACCTCCTAACACTCTGTGGGCCGGGGCGCTCTGCATCTGTCCGACAAAGTGGTCCCCTGAAAGCAGGGAAAAACTACCACAGGGTACAAAATTGGCTGTTCCCAAACACCAGAAAAAAAAAACACCAGAAAAATGGCCAAAACCCCAGTCACTCCGGAACGTCTCTGCTGCCTGGGATCCTTGCTCTCTGTCGCCACCATCACGTCGCTACGCACGCCGCTCCTATTGGATGACGGGACGGCGTGCGCGATGACGTGATGACGTTGAAGGCGAGCGCCTGCGTAGCAGGGGACCCCGAAGAGCTGGGGCACATGGCGCACCGTAAACGGCTATCCGGCAGCAGCTGAAGCAGTCTGCGCTGCCGGATAGCCGTTTATGCGATGGCCCCGACATACAAAAGCAGCGTATGTTGATGCTGCCTTCAACATGCGATGGCCTCTGAGAGGCAATCATATCTTGAAATGATCGTATGTCGGGGCCATCATCGGGGGTCACTATACTTCATTTCCAGATAGAGATGTTATCCTGAGGGCTGTACAGCTTAAAGGTGAAGTCCTTTTCATGGACAGCAGAGTGTCCTTTTATCCTGACTTCTCTGTGGAGCTTTGGAAGCAGCGGATCCGGTTCACGGAAGTTCAGGCCAAACTCCACTCCAAAATATATAAATACTCCATGTTGTATCCAGCGCACCTGAGAGTAGTGGATGGCGCTTCCACAAAATGTTTCACTTTCACCTCCCCTGCTGAGGCCTTGTAGTGGGTTGAAGCCGCCCCTCCTCCTTTTCCCCTGGACTGATCTCCATGGAATCTGTCTGCCTCTGTCTCCCCCTCTCAACTGTATGTAGATTAGGGAGACTCTGCGGATAGTGGCTTCTTAGGTTCGGGATTCTGTCATCAGGGATCTCGGATCATTCTGCCATAGTCCTCACGTTAAATTTGGGTCCTTGTCCCGCTACTCGGCTGGTTACAGTCAGAAGCTGTTCTGACGCTCTGGTGGTGTCACACAGTGATTATTTTGTACATAATGCAGATCACCCTGATGCTTTAGTCCAGTGGGATGCCAATAAGGCCACAGTGGGGGGGGGCTTTCATGATGGATGTTGCTGGTCAGCGGGCGACACATTCGGCTAGGGAGAGGGCTTTGCAGACTGAGGGGCAGGAGTTGGAAGCAGATTTTGTCAGGGATCCCTTCACGGATAATGAGCAGCCTTGGGCCAAGGCACAGAGGTCTCTGTTAATAATTCAGAAGGACAGAGTGCAACTAAAACTAACAGATAGGGAGGCATCTCTGAGTTTGAGGACAAAAATGGGAAGCTTCTGACTTACTTGGCAAGGGCGAGCCATCCTGTGGCATTGATTCCCTGTATACTTGATGAGACTGGGTCTTTGGTGACGGATACTTCAACTATTAATAACATAATTTCAGAACTTTTATTGTTCCTTATACTCCTTCTGGTCTCCCCCTTACCGAGCTGAACTTTTGTCTTTTCTGGGCGGTCTGTCCCTCCCTACCCTTAGTTGGGTCCAAGCTGCTGCTCTAGATGCTCCCTTTATAGCTGAGAAGGTGACCCAGGCTATCCAACCAGGGAAGACTCCTGGATTAGATGGGCTGGTTGGGGACTGGTACAGAATGAACGAGGAAAGGCTAGTCCCCCTTTTGTCGAAGTTATTTACAGCAGCCGCCGATGCGGGATCTCTTCCAGACTTTATGAGAGAGGCATTGACTGTTCTTCTTCTCAAGCCTCGCAAGGGCCCGAAGCTCCCTGATTCCTATAGACCCATTTCCTTACTGAATGTCAAGATTAAGATTATGGCAAAAATTTTGCCTACCCGCCTTAATAGTGTTATTACCTCTATCATTCATAGACTGGCCAAGCAGAGCTACTGATATTAATGTTAAGAGACTTCAGCTAAATCTTGTGGCAGCTGGGGAGGGTCTCCCCTCAGGGTTTGTAGTGAGCCTAGATGTCTATAAAGCATTTGATTCAGTGGAATGGCATTATGTTTGGGGAGTTTTGGATGCCTTGGGCTTCAGCCCGCGGTTCTGCTCAAGGGTCAGCCTCATATATGATAGTCCTTGGGCATATATCACATATCCGCACAAACCTGGACATGTTGGACCCCTTTCCGCTGTCTCCTCTCCTTTTTGTGCTTGCAGTTGAGCCCTTGGCAGCGGCGAGCCATGCGGCCCCAAGTATACATGGCATCCCTAGAGGGTCTATTGTGGAGAAGGTCTCTCTTTATGTGGATGATACCTTGGTTTACTTAACAGATGCAGAGGATTCTCTTCACTCCTTAATTGACCTCCTTGACCGGTTTGGTTTTCTTTTGGGCCTGCGCGTCAATTGGGCCAAATCCTCCCTGATGCCTCTATATTTTAAAATGATCTATCTCCCTAAGTTCCTGTACCTACAGTATTCTATCTGGCTCCAATTCTTCCCCCTAACCGTTCTTCAGGCAGTTATGTAGCATTCTGGGATCCTACTACTGGCTCTCCTCCAGGTGCCTAAAAGACATGGTGGGCTGGTGGAACCCACGGAGTCAAGTTTGCTGCCCATTTGTTTAGGGAGGACCAGGTTTTCCTGTTCTTCTCAGTTATAAAAAAAGACCATTACCACATACCTGGGAGTGCCATTTTCCGGTACCTCCAGCACATCTGCATGCATATAGTAAAAGGTGCGATGCTGCAGCTGAATTCCCGGTGCCAGGACCAGCTAGTCCGGTATAGTAGTAGACGAGTAGGTAGGAAAATAGGAACTTGATGCAGTGCTGGATCTAATCCCAAATAATTACTTAGGACATAGAACAGTATAAAACGGTAAGCTGTTTATATATTGGCACATATCTACACATTTCTGGCCCTGAATGGGTCCCTCCTCAGGATAACGTGCATAACCCTAAGGAAGGGCCCATTCCAGGCCAGAAACATGTAGATATGTGCCATTGAATAAACAGTTTACAGTTATATACTGTTCTATGTCCTAGGTAATTATTAGATCCAGCACTGCACCAAGTTCCTATTTTCCTACTCGTCTAAAGACATTTCTAAGCCTCTTACCCAAGCTTATGCCTTTTTGCATGCCCTTTTGCAGACCCTTCGAGGTGGCCTATAGAAAGTAGGTAGAGGATATGGGAAAAGGTGGAGAGGTCATACTACCCTACAGTGGTTAGCACTAGGGATATGCTGATACAATCCAGTTTGTGCTGCTTCTCTACTACACCCTGGAGAAGCTGAAGCATATTGGCATTTCTCCGTCAGATGTTTTTTTTTCCTCGTTGCTTACGGGAGGTGGGAATGTTCTTGCATGCGGTATGGAGTTTGCCTTTGTATTACCCCTTTCTGGAGGGAGGTGATGCAGTTTTTAGCAGATAATTTCCCCTTTCTCCTCATTCCTCAGGTGTGTCTTCTAGGGCTTATAGCTTATATTTGTTTGCGCCACTTTAGTGCCCGTAAAGTGGTGATGACTTGGAAGGATGCCTAGCCCCCTCCTCTGTCCCGTTGGATCAGCCTGGTATGAGGCTCTGTATCGTGCACGAAGAAATTTGATAAAGTGTGGGTCCCGTGGCTTTGCCTTAGTGCTTCTACTGATCCTCCTGGTCAAAGGTCCCAGCCGACTTGATTTAGCTTAGTTATTTGATTCTTGGTGGTGATGGGGAAGTGATGGGGGGGGGGGGGAGTTTGTGCTGGGGTTTATATGTGTTGCGTGACTGTGTTTATTGTTTCAGACAAAAGTTACTTGACCGCGAGGTATATTGGATTATGGAACTAGATTGTCGATTTCCCAAAGGACTCAATCGCCGACAGGATGTTATTTTACATTATTAATCTTATGTTATTATTTGGTAAAAAATTTTACACCTGTCAGCTTTTTCATACCAAGACTATAATATTGCCTCTTCCAATATAAACATTTCAGGCATTTTTTACATATATTTTTACATTTATATGTACATATGTGATCATGCCTCTAATGTATTAGTTATAATTTATGTACTTTTATTGCACAATGGCATTTTTATTTATTTTTCTCTGCAATGTGTTTTTCTTTATACCATATCCATGTCTCTGTACTTCCTTTGTGGGGGTGGACTTGGCTGATTGAACCAGGTGTACACCTGGGCGGTACTTGGGTCCACCACTTCCCATAAAGGAATGGCCATTTTCTTTGTATGAGTAAGGTTGATTATAGCAGCTGAAACGTTATATTGTGTCCTGCTGTCTTGTGGCTTGAATAAAGAATCCACTTTTATTTGCATGTTATCCTGCGCTTGACATCTGCTTTTTTCTACATTACCTCGGTGTTGTTTCACACAGTACCGTGCGTCAGGTGTCTGGCTAAATAGGTGAGCTGAGGAATCATCTACTCTTCTGTGTTTATGGTCTGTCTGTATTAGGCCAGTATTGCTCCAGGTTTTTTTTTATATACCATTCTCCTTGTTGCCTGGTGGGTGAGTTGTTTGCTCCTGCTGTGTATCTTGTATTATTATGATACTGCTTGTACTCACTGCACTGCTCCTTGTTCTCAATAACTAGATCTTGCCTTCTGCCTCCTGGAGTGTGTTTTATTATGTTCTGTATTGTATAATTTTTTAAGTTTTGAAATTGATAAATTCTTTAAAAAAAAAATAGCATTCCGTTCTCCCTTCCCTAATCCATCTTGACCAAGTCGGCTTTGTGCCGGGGAGGGAAGCCAGGGACAACACGATCAAGACTATTGATCTGATCCACTACGCTCAGTCTTCTAAACTGCCTGTAATGATACTCTCCCTTGACGCCGAGAAGGCTTTCGATCGTGTTTCCTGGTCCTCCCTGGCGCAGACCCTACGTCACATCGGCCTTGGCCCTGTTTTCACCTCTAAAGTACTGGCCCTTTACAGTTCCCCCGCAGCCCGCCTGAAGATTAACGGCTCTCTGTCTGACCCATTTCCCATCCGCAACGGCACTCGTCAAGGTTGCCCCCTCTCCCCCCTACTGTATGTCCTGGTGATGGAACACCTTCTTGCCGGCATCAGAGCCGATCCCAACATTAAGGGAATCTCCACCGGAGGCCGGGAATATAAATGTTCGGCCTTTGCCGATGATCTCCTGGTCTATCTCTCGAACCCTGTTACCTCCTTACCTAATCTTATGTCTCGAATTCGAGATTTTGGTGCCTGGTCTAATTTTAAAATTAATCTTTCTAAATCAGAGGCCCTCAATGTTTCGTTGCCAGGACATGCAGTGGACTCTCTCCGTTCAGCTTTTCCCTTTACGTGGCCCTCCAGGGGTATCACATACCTGGGTATGAAAGTGCCCTCCGATCTGTCCCTTCTGTTCCCTCTTAACTTTTCTCCTCTTCTCACGCAATTTAAGCGGGACCTGGCCGCCTGGGATAGACGAGAATTTTCCTGGTTTGGAAGAATTAGCATTTTAAAAATGAACCTCTTACCCAGGCTGTTATATCTGCTACAAACCGTACCCATTCATCTCCCCTCCTCCTACTGGCGTGCTCTCCAACGCTGCTTCGGTTTGTTCGTCTGGTCATCGGCTAGACCCCGCTTGAACCGTCTCCTCCTTTCCAGGCCTAAACTGTCGGGTGGAGCGGGCCTGCCGGATTGCCGTTTATATTTCTTAGCCTGTGTACATGCACGGGTCCTTGACTGGACGCACAACACCGAATCCAAGCAATGGGTACGCATGGCCCAGGACCTATGCACCAAGGCCTTATCCACCCTCCCCTGGACCTGGTCACCTGCTTCTCTGACTGCCTTTCCTACATCCTACTCCACTCGCCACACTTTGGCCTCCCTACACTCTGTGCGTGGGAACAGTAGCTTGGTTGACCGCATGGGCCCCCTCCTCCCAGTCACTGACTATCCTGACTTCCCACCTGGAGCCTCCTCTGCTGCCCCCTTGCGCTTTAGACACGTCCTAGCAGCGCGCCACCTGAAACCCTTGGAAGTTTTGTTGGAGGAGTACCCTTCCTCTACCAGGGCCCCCTTTGCCTATCTGCAGTTACACCATTTCTATTCCTCCATCCCTGCCCATTTTGACTTACATAGGGACCCGCGGCCCTTTGAGCGCCTTTGCCTGGCCTCGTCGTACCCCCGCCACTCCATCTCCGTTCTTTATGAACTTTTGCAGTCCCAGCGCTCGCATGCTGTGCCTGCTTACTGCACGGCTTTGGAGGCTGAACTGAGAGTGTTGTTCTCTCCTGAAGCCTGGGCCAAATGCTTCTTTTTGACCCATAAGGGGTGGTGGCCACCAAAGCCCAGGAGACTTGCTACAAAATTCTCACTCGCTGGTACCGTGTCCCAGCGATGCTTCACCGCTGGTATCCCTCGGTCCCCCAGTGTGTGTTGGAGATGCGGTGTGGAGGAGGGTACCATGACGCACATCTGGTGAAGCTGCTCCAAACTCGTCCCCTTCTGGCAATCGGTCCTCCGGGTTGTTCAAGAAGTCACTGGGATCTGTGTCCCCCCCACTCCTGCTGCTGCCCTACTGTTTATGTTCTCCATGGCGCAGGCTAAATACAAGAAGTCTCTGGCGAGGCACCTCCTTCAGGCCGCGAAAGCAGTGATACCCCGAAAGTGGCGGTCTGTTGACCCCCCTACGTTGGACGAATGGATGGCGGAAGTTGCCAACTCACGTCAGATGGAGGAATTGATGTCGGTTCATCCTGATGACGCTGTGCGTGTTGAGACCACTTGGCTCCCATGGGTACAGTTTTGTTCCTCCCAGAGATGCAGATCCCTGTGATTTCCCTCTCATTGGGTTCCCGTATCAATCCTACTCCCTGCATCCATGCTGATGTGACACCCGCTGGTTCCTGGCTCCTTTTCTCCACCCCTCCCTCTTTTTTCTTCTTCTCAGTCCCTCTCCTTTTCTTGCCAACCCTTGTCTGTATGTCCCTCTTTTCCTGCTCAGAACCTGACTCCTTACCTTTTCCTCCTTCCATGGCCCTTTTCCCTTTTCTGTTGTCTCTTGTTGTTTCCCACACAACACCGTTTATATCTGTTCGCTTTCTTTCTCTTTGGTACTTCCACTGGCGCACCTATTGTTGATTTCAGGTTCCTCATTTGGACTCATACCCGACCTATCTAGATAACCCTGGCCCTTGTGCCTGGGACGTTATATGCTGCTCCTGATTGACTGCTTGTTGCACTACTTATTGTGGAATTTACCACTTGCTGTTCTTATTCGATATATGACATGTCATGTGTTTATGCATTGTTTAGCTGCTGTCCATTGGGCCTACCCTGGCCACCGGACTCCTTTCTCTTTTATAAGTTTGTTTATCCTGTGACTCACCTATTGCTTGTAATGCTTCTTTTATCACTTTCAATAAAACCCTTTTTTGAATTTGAAAAAAAAAAAAAAAAAAAAAATAGCTTTCCTGAAGATAGCTTTCCTGAAGGTCACACCTTAATCCGTTGATAGTTATGTTTCAAAACTTAAGTATTATCAGCCAGACCAAAATCTCCTCTAACAGGAAGAACAGCTGTAGACAGTTGTTTCAGGGTTTTTGCCACTCATAGCTCCCTTCTTTCAAAACTTTGCTCGGTTTATCTTAATGGAACTGAGATACATCACAGCACCACTCTAGTCCTCAGGTTGTGTGCAGTATTGCAAGGCAAGAAAGCATTTTTTTTTCCTAAGCTTGGATAACCCCTTTAACGTAGCTCTAAATGGGTATTATGCCTCTTAGGCTGCATTCGCACAACGTTTTTTACATACGGGTGCTGGATCGGGCGGGGGGAGGGGCAAACCGGGCGCTCCCATACCTCAGCCGGATCAGCCCGTGACTCAATTTACTTTAATGAGCCGACCGGAGTCAAACAGTGACTCAGATCGGACCATTTTTGACCCGTATGCAGTTTTGGACCAGACCTAAAACCGTTTAACTCCAGTCGGCTAATTAAAGTGAATGGAGTCACGGGCTGATCTGGCTGGTGTACGGGAGTGCCCGGTTTGCCCCTCCCCCTGCCGGATCCGGCACCCGTATGTAAAAAACGTGGTGTGAATGCAGCCTTAGAAAGATGGCAAAAAGCACCAGCCAGCGCTATACTGACAAGAGGCAGGTGCCTTAACACCTTAAGGACCCAGACATCTGACCACTGTCACTTTAAGCATTAATAACTCTGGGATGCTTTTACTTTTTATTCTAATTCTAATTTTTATTCTAATTCTAATTTTTCGTGACATATACTACTTTATGTTAGTGGTAAAAATTTGTCGATACTTGCATCATTTCTTAGTGAAAAATTCCAAAATTTTATGAAAAATTTAAAATATTGCATTTTTTTTTACTTTGAAGCTCGCTGCTAATAAGGAAAATGAATATTCCAAATAAATTAGATATTGATTCACATATACAATAAGTCTACTTTATGTTTGCATCATAAAGTGGACATGTTTTTACTTTTAGAAGACATCAGAGGGCTTCATAGTATAGCATCAATTTTCAAATTTTTCAAAAAATTTTCAAATTTTTCAAAATTTTTCAGGGACCAGTCCAGTTTTGAAGTGGATTTTAAGGGCATTCATATTAGAAATACCCATAATAAAAACTGCATGCCTTTTTTTTTTACACTGGCATGTTCTTGTAGACCCAGCTATTGAATTTTTACAAGGGGTAAAAGGAGAGAAATCTTCCTAAAATGTGTAACCCAATTTCTCTAAGTAAGAAAATA
Organism: Hyla sarda; assembly: GCF_029499605.1. NCBI lineage: Eukaryota > Metazoa > Chordata > Amphibia > Anura > Hylidae > Hyla > Hyla sarda. The sequence goes on along the minus strand of NC_079189.1, from coordinate 266,085,093 downwards.
CCTCATATGTGGATGTCAAGTGTTCGGCAGGCGCAGTAGAAGGCTCAGAAGGGAAAGAGCGACAGTGGGATTTTGGAGAGTGAGTTTTTCTGAAATGGTTTTCGGGGGGCATGTCACATTTAAGAAGCCCCTATAGTGCCAGAACAGCAAAAAAAATAAAAAATGGCATACTACTTTGAAAACTACACCCTTTGGTGTACTACTACTTGGGAGCACTACAATGCTCAGAAGAGAAGGAGCACCATTGAGCTTTTGAAAAAAAAAAAAAAAGATTGTTTGTAAACGCACAAGGCCCCTGACTTCCATTCCAAAGTCCCCCGTGCTGCCAGAACAGTGGAAACCCCCCCCCCCCCCCACATGTGACCCTATTTTGGAAATTACACCCCTCACAGAATTTAATAAGGGGTGCAGTGAGTATTTCCACCCCACTGGAGTTTGACAGATCTTTGGAACAGTGGGCTGTGCAAATGAAAAATTACATTTTTACTAATTTTTCCATTCAACTTTGAAGAATTTCCATTAAACACCTGTGGGGTGTTAAGGCTCACTATACCCCTTGTTACGTTCCGTGAGGGGTGTAGTTTCCAAAATGGGGTCACGTGGGTACTTTTTTTCGTTTATGTCAGAACTGTTGTAAAATCAGCCACCCCTGTGCAAATCACCAATTTAGGCCTCAAATGTACATAGCGCGCTCTCACTTCTGAGCCTTGTTGTACGCCCGCAGAGCATTTCACATATGGGGTATTTCCGTACTCAGGAGAAATTGCGTTGAAAATTTTAGGGGTCTTTTTCCTTTTAACGCTTGTGAAAATAAAAAGTATGGGGCAACACCAGCATGTTAGTGTAAATTTTTTTATTTTTTTACACTAACAAGCTGGTGTAGCCGCCAACTTTTCCTTTTCATAAGGGGTAAAAGGAGAAAAGTACCTCAAAATTTGTAGTGCAATTTCTCCCGAGTACGGAAATACCCCATATGTGGCCCTAAACTGTTTCCTTGAAATACGACGGGGCTCGCTCCGAAGTGAGAGAGCATCATGCGCAACAAAGGACTAAATTAGGGATGACATAGGGGTATTCTACACCAGTAATTCCCAAACAGGGTGCCTCCAGCTGTTGCTAAACTCCCAGCATTCCTGGACGGTCAGTGGCTGTCCGGAAATGCTGGGAGTGGTTGTTTTGCAACAGCTGGAGGCTCCATTTTGGAAACACTGCCATACAATACGGTTATCATTTTTATGGGGGGGGGGGGAAGTGTAAGAGGGTGTATATGTAGTGTTTTACCCTTTATTATGTGTTAGTGTAGTGTAGAGTGTTTAGGGTACATTCGCACTGGCGTGTTACGGTGAGTTTCCCTCTAGGAGTTTGTGCTTTGGCGAAAAATTTACCACAGCTCAAACTTCAAGCAGGAAACTTACTGTAAACCTGCCCGTGTGAATGTACCCTGTACATTCACATGGAGGGAGGGGCAAACCTCCAGCTGTTTCAAAATTACAACTCTCAGCATGTACTGACAGGCCATGCATGCTGGGAATTGTACTTTTTTTAATAGCTGGAGGCACACTGGTTGGAAAACCTTCAGTTAGGTTCTTTTACCCAGCTCAGTATTTTCCAACCAGCGTGTCTCCAGCTGTTGCAAAACTACAACTCCCAGCATGTACTGATCGCCGAAGGGCATGCTGGGAGATGTAGTTATGCAACAGCTGAAGTTACGCAACTATAACTCCCAGCATGCCGAGACAGCTGTTTGGGCATGCTGGGATTTGCAGTTTTGCAAGATCTAGAGGGCCACAGTTTGGAGATCACTGTGCAGTGGTCTCTAAACTGTACACCTCCAGCTGTTGCAAAACTACAACTCCCAGCATGCCCAATAGCTGTCTGGGCATGCTGGTAGTTGTAGTTTTGCAACATCTGGAGGGCTACAGTTAGAGACCACTGTATAGTGGTCTCAAACTGTAGCCCTCCAGATGTTGCTAGGCAACTCACCGGCTTCCGTAGGATCCAAAGGAGCCAGCCGCACGACATGGCCGCCCGCCGATCACTGTTACACGCAGCCTCTGCAGATCGGTAAGTGACCTTCGGCGCCGGCGCCTGTCGGTTTCCCCGTCCTGTCCCACCTATTGTGGGTGGGCAGAACGGGGGAAAACGAAAGTGACCCCCCCCCCCCCCTCGATCAGCTATTGGTTGTTGCATCTATATGACCAATAGCAGGGATAGGAAGGGTGGCACCCCTGCCACCATACTCCTATTCCTTCAGGGGGATCAGGGGGATAGTCTGTGTCTTGGACAACCGCGATCCCCCTTATATTCCGGGTGACCATAGACCCATAATTACCTGGAATTGCGCAAATCGCGCCAAAAGGGGGGGGGGCGGTTTCTGATGACTCCCCCCCCTGGGCATTTGCGCAGGGTGCCTGCTGATCGATATCAGCAGTCACCCCGGAATTCCCACAGGCGTACCTGTACGCCCTGGGTCCTTAAGACCCAGGTACACAGGGCGTATCCATACGCCCTGGGTCCTGTACAAGTTAAAACCGCTGTCTACAGATGAGTACATTGCAGGAGATTCTAGTTTAAATAAATAATAATCCTGAGCCACGTTTCAATTATTGGCCAGATTAGATGGGCCAAATGGTTCTTAGCTGTCGACACATTCTATATAGGAAGTCCAGTAGTTCTTAGCACACATGATGACTGTTGGGTACCACTTTGGTGGCCATTTTGGACCTGGCCCATCACTATGTAACATCTCTGTCTGTTAACAGCACCTTCCATGCCTGGTTCTGGTCCTCCCAGCAATTGTATTTTCAGTGCTAAGCTAGGATAGGCTGAGCATGTCTTATTCTGAAAGAGAAAACTCTTCAGTGTGTGTCATTTAGTGTAATATTGCCCAGAGCCATCATTATATATTATTGGGTTATATAAACATTACTTCTTATAAATATATAGATTAGTTTGCATTAACTTTATCTAGGGGCAAACAAAAAATAGATTTCTACCAATCTGAGGTAGTACATGCAGGCATGCAGCTGCTTAGGCACTTGCGATCATGTCACCACACAGTACCAAGGAGGGATGAGGGGAAGATTACAGAGGGGGCTAGGACACAACACTATATACACACACACACACACACACACACACGTGTGTAATCTTAAGTTTTTATTTTTACTGCAACTTTTCAAATTTGACACGTGTGTCCTTAAGTGGTAATATCTCCGACATACTTTTACTTAGCAACGTGATTCTGAGATTGTTTTTTCTTTACATATTGTACTTTACATTAGTGGTAAATCTTTGTTGATTCATGCAGCATTTTTTGTGAAAAACACATAAGTATTGTGAAGATGAACATTTTTGGCTTAACATTTTTTTTTTTTACTGTGCAGTGAGTGCCATTAAAAAAATGTTATTTTTATTCTATGGGTTGGTACGATTATAGCCCAATTTATTTAACTTTTTAAGATTTTTACTTTTCCCAACAAAATCCTTTTTTTTTGCCATGTTCTGCCATAATAATTTTTTGTCAAACGCCATTGTGGGCTTATTTTT